>NC_090757.1:78862016-78869516 GCF_036898095.1 Palaemon carinicauda
TCTCTCTCTCTCTGTTTGTCTTCTGCATGCGCATCGCGAGAACTCTCATCCCGTTCTCTATTTTCTCCATTATGATGGGGGTGTTCAATATTTTGGTTACGTTCTTCGTTCCTCTTTTGTGCCCTAGTTGTTACTCCTATTACTGCACCTCTAGAGAGGGCATCAGCTACCTTGTTAGCTTTTCCTTCTATGTGGTGAAAACCCTTTAAATTAAACTTTAATAATCTCTCAATCCATCCCGCTTGACGAGAGGTCAAATCATTTTTATAATACAAATGACGTTGAGTTTCAAAGTGGTCACTTTGAAACTCAATCGACTGACCTAATGAAAAGAACTGATGCCTCTCTAGAACCCAAGGAATAGCCAAAGCCTCTCGATCGAATGTACTATAATTCTTTTCTGCCCCTTTTAATGCCAGGGAAGCAAAACAAATGGGTCGCTCTCTGCCTTTATCATCTCGTTGAGAAACTACGCCACCAATAGCTACGCTACTCGCGTTTCTTGTCACTAAAAACGGGCGATCAAATCTAGGATATGTGAGTAATTCATTGCTAGTTCAGGCGGCTTTCAAATGGTTAAAGGCACTTTCTTCTTCCCCTCTCCAATTTATTACTTTTTGTTTCTTTAAAGCAGCGGTTCCCAAATAGGGGTAAATTACCCCACCGGGGGTAATTTTCCTGTTGTTAGGGGGTAATGGTAGTGTTTATTTTTACAGGTGCTGAAATAGGAATATATATATATATATATATATATATATATATATATATATATATATATATATATATATATATATATATATGTGTGTGTGTGTGTGTGTGTGTGTGTGTGTGTCTGTGTATTATTATTAAAAATATAAAAAATTTAAATGTTAGCAAACGTCCAGTAACTCTCGCCGGCAATTAGTTGTCACCTCAGTAGAGGTTAGAGATAGCAGTAAGCATGGCTGAAATCATGTGTGAACATAACCAATCTGACAGACTGAATTGATACTAATATCCAACAACACAACAAAATTAAGAATAGAATAGATAAGGTGTCAAATGATATCAAAGATCAATTAATTTCAGCTAAAACACGGTGGTATCTTTGTCATTCAACTGGATGAAACAACTGATGTTGCTAGTGTGCACAATTAATGGGATACCTCCGGAACAAAAGAGAAAGGTAAAATTAAAGAGAATCTACTCGTGCAGTCCACTTGAAACGACTAAAAATGGTGTGAATGTATTGAGAAAAGTTGATGCTTTTTTCAATGAACCAGATGTGCAACAAGATTGAAAAAACTGGATTGTAGTCATAACAGATGGGTGCCATCTATGGTAGGTGTTAACTCGGGATTTTTGGAGCATGGGGAAAAGGAAAATCCTTCAGTTCTTACAACACACTATATTATCCATTGTCAAGCACTGGCAGTAATGTTTTTGTAACCTGATTCGGAATAGGTGACGTGTGACTTTAAACTAGAGATTGTCTAGTTCTTTGTGCAGGGATATTGAGTCTGTTGTATTATGCTCCAACCAGATGGCTATCTAGAAGAAATGTTCTCAAACGAGTATTTCAGCTCAAAACTGAGATTGAAATGTTTTTTGACGATAAGGGGTCACAATTTAGCATGGAAACTGAGAGACCCTAAACAAATTTTCATTCTGTGCTATTTAGTAGACATTTTCGTAAATAAATGCCCTGACCACGTCACTGCAAGGACCAGAAGAATATGTTATCTCATTGATTTTAAAAAAATACAGGCATTCCGTAGCAACCTGGAGTTTTGGGACTCAAAATTGAAAACTGACAAAATAGCTGCATTTCCTAAGTTAGGAGACTTTTTGGAAGATACAGATTCTCTACACATGAGTGATATGTGGAGTATAATGAGTTTCCATTTAAATAGCCGGCGTCTGCGGAAGAATATTTCCCTGAAGTTAACCCACTCAGCTATGCTTCTATTCAGAATCAATTCACATGTAACACTGAACATTTGCAAAATGAACCAAATCGACTCGCAGAATAATTACTTGAAATAAAAGTAAGCAACCTCATACAAATGGAATTTATGGAAATTATCTACATACTGGATTAGCCGTAACAAAGAGTTCCCTCTGGCACGTTTAGAAGTAGAAAAAAATGCTTTCAACATTTGGTTCAACTTACATTAGTCAGGCCGGGTTTGCAGCTCTTTTGACCATCCGGAGCAAAGAAATAGATTGAACCCCGAGAATGACATCAGATGTGCCCTTTCGAAACTATCTCCTCGCATTACTGGAATGATCTCAAACCTAAGTTGTATTTTCTCACACATCTGAAGGTTTTTAAGACACACACACGCACACACGCGCGCGCGCACACACACACACACACACACAGATATATATATATATATATATATATATATATATATATATATATATATATATATATATATATATATATATATATATGTTATGATTCGTATCTATAACTCACGATTTCATGTAGCACTTTTATAGATCATAACAATATTCTTAGAAGTTAGTGCTTGTTTACTAGGTTCAGTTTAAAGTTTATAATTTAAAAGGGAAAATAGATAAAATCACTTTTTAACCACTTTTAACCACTTTTAATTACAATATATATATTCTACACGTATGTACAGAAATATAAAGAAATAATGATAAATAAATTCATAACTTTCTTTTAAATAAATCCACTGGTGTTTCGAAACAAAATGAACAATAAAATCTTACCAAATACAAATAAACACTTTTAAATCCAAGTAATAAATCCAAGAACCGTTAATCACCAATCCAGGAAGCACACTGGACAAAGCAAACTTTATTGTCGAAGTAAACAATATTTGGTCATCTATGGACCATGGAACAAACAAACAATACTTAAATCACAACTAATTAGTCACACCATCTAGTGACTGAAAACAACCATACATTTTTAAGGATACTCACTCTATCTAGTGACTGATAAGAAAACTAAATAAAAAATATTTAATAAATATACAACGGGAATCATAACATATCCCCCCACAAAAAGTCGTCATCACCATCAAGATGACTGAAAAGACTATTTTAATATTCTCTATCATGTAGGATTCCGTGATAACATGTCTGCACATACATTGTCTTTTCCTTTTATATGGTGTATTTGAAGATCATATTCTTGTAGCATCAGCCACCATCTCATGAGTCTATGATTTTTCGTTCTCATTCTCTGTAAAAACGTTAGAGGCTGATGGTCCGTGTAGACATTGATAGTAAATGGAGAACAATGGAGATAAGCTGCAAACTTCTCCAATGCAACCAATAACCCAAAAGCTTCTTTTTCAACAGTTGCATAGGGTCGTTGGTGAGGTTTGAGCTTCTAAGAAGCATACATTACTGGATGCAAGATTCCATCAGTCCCTTCCTGTAGCAGTACAGCACCCGTTCCCAAGTCGCTGGCATCAACCTCAATTGGAAAGGGTTTCTTAAAATTTGGTGCCTGCAAAACTGGACAAGATGCCAGGATGCGTTTTGAGTGTTCAAAGGCAGCCTTGCAATCGTCAGTCCAATTAAATTTCTTTTTACTGCTTGTAAGAGAAGTGAGAGGAGCGACCACATCCGAGAAATTTTCGCAAAAACGTCGATAGTATCCAACCATTCCCCGGAATCGTTGAACTTCTCTTCTAGAGGTGGGAGGCTGTATGGCAATGATATCCTTCACTTGGCATCT
Organism: Palaemon carinicauda; assembly: GCF_036898095.1. Lineage (NCBI taxonomy): Eukaryota > Metazoa > Arthropoda > Malacostraca > Decapoda > Palaemonidae > Palaemon > Palaemon carinicauda. The sequence continues at coordinate 78,865,720 of NC_090757.1, forward strand.
ACTGGTGCCACTTCATTGCCTCCCACAACGTATCCAAGGTACTGTATCTTGGCATGTCCAAAGTCACTTTTCTTCAGGTTTATTGTCAAACCTGCCTTCCTCAGACGCAGCAATACTTCTTTCAAGCCCCTCATGTGGTCCGACCAAGACTCTGTGAAAATAATAACATCATCTAAGTAAACTGCAACTCCTGGAAGTCCTTCTAGAAGATCATTCATTGCCCTCTGGAATACTGGTCCTGCATTTTTTAAACCAAAAGGTAAAACCTTATATTGGAACAATCCATCGGGTGTAATAAATACAGTAATGGGTTTTGAAGATGGTGATAAAGGAATTTGGTAGTATCCTTTTAGAAGGTCTATACGTGTAACAACTTTAGAAGAACTTACTTGATCAATCAAATCATCCACTCTAGGCAGTGGGTATGCATTTGTGACAGTGAGTTTATTAACCTGTCTATAATCGGTGCAGAGTCGAAACGATCCATCGGGTTTTCGTACTAATAAACACGGTGAAGACCAAGGACTGTCACAGTTTTCATCCAAGTCGTTATCCAGTAGAAACCGAGTTTCTTTTCTCAATATAGCTCTCTTGTATGGGGATACTCGATAAGGTGCTTGCTTGCATGGATTTGTTCCCTCCTTCAAAATGATAGTATATTCCAAAAGATTAGTTTGTGTTGGTACATCTCCACACAGATCTCTGAAAGACTTCAGCAAACGTTCCACATCCATAGCCTGGCGAGAACCTAAATGCATTAATTTTGCGGAGATATTAATTAGAATTTCAGAATTGGAGAGGTGAGAATCATTACCTATTTGAAAATCATTCTCTGGAACAATAACCGAATCATTCTTAACGTTTACAGCTGCAAGCACTGTCGACTTCACTTTAGTCCTCTCTGACACAAAAGGCTTAAGTCTATTCACATGAACAAGATGCCTATCTTTCCTCTTACCAGTAGTTTCAATTTCATATACATTATTGCCCCGTCTCTCTACTACAGTATAGGGTCCTTCAAAACGACATTCTAAAGACTTCTTAGTGGGATTAAGCATTAAAATTTGATCACCTGGTTTAAATTCTCTTATTACAGTCTTAACATCAAACCTTTTCTTCATACTATTTTGAGCTTTAAACAGATTCTGATGTGCAAATACTCGAGCCTCATCTAATTGCTTTTTAAGAGTAACAGCATATTGGTGCAAGTCTTTACCTGATTCATGGTTTTCCAGCCAGACATCATATAAAACCTTTAAGGGTCCTCTAATACTCCTACCATAAAGTAGTTCAGAAGGCGAATATCCCAAACTGTCTTGCTGAGTATTTCTTATGGCGAACAACACAAACGGTAGTCCCTCATCCCACTCCTTCTGATGTTCATGGCAGTATTTAGTCAGAGCCTCCTTAAGCGTCTGGTGAAATCGCTCTAGCGCCCCCTGGCTTTACGGATGATAAGCTGTAGATATTGAATGGTGAACACCCATAGCCAACATAACATCCTGAAAAAGCTTTGATGTAAAATTGGTACCACGGTCGGTTTGAACAACTTTAGGTATGCCATATTGAGTAAAAACCTTGACAAGGTGTGGAATAAGATTCTTAGTAGTTATATTCCGTAGAGGAATAGCATCTGGATATCTAATACTAGAACACATTATAGTCAACATGTATTGATGCTGTCTTTTTGTTTTTGGTAGAGCTCCAACGCAGTCAATAATAACTTTTTCAAAAGGAACATTACAGACTACTTGAGGGACCAAAGGCACTGGTTTAGGTGCTTGGTTGGGCTTACCTACTTTTTGACAGGTTACGCAACAATTGCAGAATACCTTCACATCACGTAAAAGGCTAGGCCAATAAAAATATTGCAATGTACTGTATGCTGTCTTCTTAATCCCAAGATGAGTAGTAGAGACTTCATGGGCCACCTTCATCACATGATTTTTCAGAGATGCTGGAACCACCAACTGTTGTTTAACTTCCCAAGAGGCAGTTGCTGCTGCGGTGCTCCCTCTATATTTCCTCATTAGCACTCCAGCTTTCAAGTAGTAACATGTAGATTCTGCCATACTCTCCTTCTCTGTCAATGCATTCTTAAACAAAGGCTGTAAAGAGACATCGTTAATTTGTTCATGTTTCAAATCTGTGACATTAATTTTATATACATCATTGCATGATGTCAATACATTTCCAACTTTTCCATTATAGCCTTTCCTACTCGTAGTATCAAAACTATTCTCCCTAACCACAGTAGGAATATCAGGTTGAACACTTTCATTAAACAAACTATAGAGAGAGTAGTCAAAATCTGTCCCTAAATCTAAACGTACTCCATCTCTCACCTTGTCATCCTCAACTGCAGACCTAGCACCACATTCAACAGCATTGAACTGGTCATCAATACTAGGTACCGATTCGGTCAAAACAATCCCACGCAGGCCTCTGCTGCGTTCAACTACACAAGATGGGAACAACTCAGGTTTCACATCCTCCAACTGCTGAACAGGGCTGACTTCCAAAGGATTATCACATACCACTGGGTCCGGCACCACAAGATTACCTGCAACATCATTTCCAACAAGAACATCTACGCCAGGAATCGGAAGAGATTCGACAACACCCACAATGGTATTACCCTTGAATATGCCACAATCCAAATGCACTCTAGCCCGAGGCAAAGAAGTCAAACCACCTATGCTCCTAACTATTACTTTATCATTGGTAAGACAGTCCTCTAACCCAGGTACTGCCCCTCTAACAACTAAACTCTGCGATGAACCGGTGTCCCGCATTAGCTTTACAACAACACCCTCACTATGTTCATCACCAGTACCCAAAACTCCGTCAAAGCAGAATGGTTTGAAACCATCAACACCACCAGCTGACTCAGCATTTATATCACAACAAGAGAAATTAGATTCCTCTGCTTTACTCTTTCTTTCATTCTTCCTAGAATGTTTGGGACATCTAGCTTTCACATGACCGACCTCACCACACGAATAACAAGTTACACTTGAACTAGCACCAGAGCCAAGAGATTTAACAGATAATCTATAAGGACTTGTTGGTGGTGAGTTTTGAGGTGACTTACCTGGTGTCTTCCTGGATTGGTTACCTGAATAGCGAGGTCTTAATAACCTAAAATTTTCAGCAAGTACAGTTGCTCTTTGAAGAGTAGTTACTTCTTTCTCAAATAAATACCTCTGCGTATCAATGGGTATACCTCTTATAAATTGTTCTACTAATATTAATTCTCTATATTCATCCATGTTCGAAACACCAGCCGACTTTAACCATTTATCATGCATACGCACAATATTATGGGAATATTCAACATAAGACTGGTTGTCAAATTTACAATATTTACGGAACTTTAAGCGGTAATATTCCGGGGTGAGTTCGTACACACGCAAGATAGATTCTTTAATAAAATCATAATCTTTACCTTCTTCTAATGTTAAAGCAAGAAAGGCAGACCGACCTTTACCCTTCAAAGCAGGTTGAATAAGAATTGGCCATATTACCTTAGGTAACTCTAAACTATTTGCCAACTTCTCAAATAAAGCAAAAAATTCATCAGGCGAGTTTTCGTCAAAGGAAGGAATCATCTTTGAATACTTAATTACATTAGTGTTACTATCTTCTAACCGAGCTACACCACCAGTTTCGCGTTCAATTTTAAGTTGTTCTAACTTAAACTTATATTCCCGCTCTTCACGTTCTAACCTCTCTTTCCGGTCTCGTTCTTCACGTTCTGACCTCTCTATTCTATCTTTCTCTCTTTCTCTCTCAGC
>NC_090757.1:78874516-78884516 GCF_036898095.1 Palaemon carinicauda
GAACTCCATAATAACGCAGGACTCTCCACAAAATTGGCCGGTGCACACTATCAAAGGCTTTTTCATAATCCACGAAGGCCGTCAAAGGTGAATTTTTATATTCTACACATTGCCATACTACATGTCTGAAACTGAAAATTTGGTCAGTAAGACATTTACCTTTACTAAATACTGATTTTTCATCTCAGCTTTTAGTCAATCTTTCTCTCTAGTATCTTTAGAATGAGCATACTATATATTTTCATGACAAATGACGTAAATGTGATGCCTCTGTAATTATTCTAATTAGTCAGATCTTTCTTCTGCTATTTTCACCAACACTCCTAGCTCCCATTCTTCAGGTGTTTCCTCTTTCCACCACATCTAGAAAATAATCTTTTTAGTATTCTGGGCGTTACTTCTTTTAAGCTAATATCATCTCAGCAGTTATTCCATCGTATCCCGGGGCTTTCCATCTTAAACACATTGAATTCCTTCATGGCCACATCAAGGTTTTCCTTAGCTTCAGATATAGCAATCAAATCATTCCCTTCATATATCCTATTCATGACCTTACTAAAGTGTTACATCCAACGTTGTCTTTCTTCATCTTTTGTTATAATAGATCAATCTCTTTTTTTGATAGGTATATGCTTGTACTTCCTTATCCCAGTAGATATTTCATTTAATAACTCTATGCGCAAATATTTTCATGGACAGTACTGTTTTAAAATAGTCAAAGTTATAAGAGGACTTGTGATATTAAATCTAAGATAACGACCTTGCGTCTTTAATTTCCCTATCTAGGAGGTCATACATGACAAGTCGGCTCAGAGCCTTTTACACGGTGTCTTTGCTTATTGTTTATGGAACAATATTAGATATTATAAGGACTTTAACAAATCTGCCATTTATTTAGATTCTTGGGAATAGTCTCAATAAGATTTGTAACTTGAGTATTCTTGAAAATTTACACAAATAGTATTAAGAAATATAAAATACAAGTTCCCACACATTGCTCAAATTAGGAATGGGGGGAGGGGGTTGAAAGGGTTAAATCTGTGGGTTTTTGGATATCTAACTGTTTAAGTGTACTGTTGACGAGTCACAAATACTAGTATATGTAGAGTATGTATTATTTTAGATTTCTAAATTTTAGTGAAATGAGAATCCTTCTGACTAGTGCAGTGGGGACGTGTTTGCCTAGCATTCGTATGGCAGCAAACCGATCCCACCCGTGGCCGTGAGTTTAAGCTGTGTACTTTGGGGGCCACTGCTTTACTTGGGCATCACAGGGGAGCTTAAGCTTACCAGGCTGACGTTCTGGTTTGTATCTATTCTCATGAAACTGGAACTGAAACCAGACACGTTTTACCTTTAACTTTTTTAATACAAAAATGGAACTTGGGATTCCTTCTTTTGTGCGTAAGTGAAAATGTGCTCCCCTTTGACAATCTCTGCCCAGACCATCAACCCTCAATCAATGTTGTACTACCACGACAGCGTGATAGATTGACACTTTTCTGGCATCACAACTGTCACTCAAGTGTCACGTCCATCAACAGTTTTCCTTCCTCCCTCCCTCCCTCTCATCCGGTAAGAACACCCATCCCACCCCTTCGCCCATTCAACTCATGGAGGTGTGTCTCAAAAAAAAATACCCCCACCTTAACATCATATACGTACTTCTTTTGCCAAATGCCCCAAAAGCATTTTTCCATAATTAATGCAAAATGTAAAACAAATTTCCTAATTTCCACTGGATGAATTGCTCCTCATTGGGCAGTTGAGCCCACCTTATGTTTGCTAACTATAATTCTCTGTGTGATTTAACAGTTTCTTTCTCGAATGGAAGAACAGTGATCACCTTCAGTCGGGTGAAATATCTTTAATATAGTTATGAACAATTGAATTCTATTGGAGTATTTAGGAAGGGATTAATATCAACGATGTTTTCCTGAATGTCCAGATAATTCAACATTACAGTTTTCTCTCATTCCAGAGGTTCATGGTTCAATTCTGGCCCCTATGAATTATAACACAGCTTCTGGTAAAATAAATTCGATATATATATATATATATATATATATATATATATATATATATATATATATATATATATATATATATATATATATATATATAATAAATAAAATAACCCACAATGTATGAAAAATAGAAGTTTATTTAGGTTTCGAAGGGACCATCTCCCTTCCTCTTCAGAATACAAATGGTTACAAATTTTTTAAAAAGAGTTACAAAAAGGTTCTTAAGAGATAAAAAGCCCGTTACAGTCTTAGCGAATATTAACAGCATTTTACGGTGGTTTGTTTACATCGTTTAACAATTCCTTAACAATAGTTACATTGTTTTTTACAATATTATTTAAAAACTGATCCAATTTAAAATTACTTTGATATATATTAAAATTATTAGAATTCTGAATTCAAACAGCTTCAATCAGTTTCCGTCTATGTGTATCAGGCATTGATATCAATTTGTCCATATTCTTAAAATCTATTGGGTGATTTTCCTGTGTCATATGTTTAAAAACAGCGCTATTTTCATCACCTCTTCTAATGAAATCTCTGTTCTCTCTTTCTTCTCTCAAAATCTACTGATTCTCCTATGTAAACCTTATCACACGAAGCACATGGTAGTTTATATATACATGCTTGTTTGGCAGCCTTTCCTTTCCCTGATTTTGTCAACACCTTTTTAATAGTTAAATTATTTTTATATACCCCAACTACTTTGCAACTTTTTAGGCAGGTGTCAAGTAATTTGTTGTCTTGGCCTGTTTGAGGAATGACAAGAAGACACTCATCATCTTTTAGAAATGGTTCTCTTTCTTTTGCAACATAATATGTCTTCCTTGCTTTTAAGTGTGCCTTTTCCATAAAACCAGAATCATAGCCATGACCTTTGAAAACCCTTTTAAGATAACTTATTTCAAATTCAAGAAATTCGTGGTCACAAACTTTATATGCCCTTAAAAATAAGTTAGAAATAACCCCCAATTTTGTAGTTCTTGTATGGTTTGAAAATGCATGTATATAAGAATCTGAATGCGTTCTTTACAGGAAAGAAACGCATTCAGATTCTTATATACATGCATTTTCAAACCATACAAGAACTACAAAATTGGGGGTTATTTCTAACTTATTTTTAAGGGCATATAAAGTTTGTGACCACGAATTTCTTGAATTTGAAATAAGTTATCTTAAAAGGGTTTTCAAAGGTCATGGCTATGATTCTGGTTTTATGGAAAAGGCACACTTAAAAGCAAGGAAGACATATTATGTTGCAAAAGAAAGAGAACCATTTCTAAAAGATGATGAGTGTCTTCTTGTCATTCCTCAAACAGGCCAAGACAACAAATTACTTGACACCTGCCTAAAAAGTTGCAAAGTAGTTGGGGTATATAAAAATAATTTAACTATTAAAAAGGTGTTGACAAAATCAGGGAAAGGAAAGGCTGCCAAACAAGCATGTATATATAAACTACCATGTGGTTCGTGTGATAAGGTTTACATAGGAGAATCAGTAGATTTTGAGAGAAGAAAGAGAGAACAGAGATTTCATTAGAAGAGGTGATGAAAATAGCGCTGTTTTTAAACATATGACACAGGAAAATCACCCAATAGATTTTAAGAATATGGACAAATTGATATCAATGCCTGATACACATAGACGGAAACTGATTGAAGCTGTTTGAATTCAGAATTCTAATAATTTTAATATATATCAAAGTAATTTTAAATTGGATCAGTTTTTAAATAATATTGTAAAAAACAATGTAACTATTGTTAAGGAATTGTTAAACGATGTAAACAAACCACCATGAAATGCTGTTAATATTCGCTAAGACTGTAACGGGCTTTTTATCTCTTAAGAACCTTTTTGTAACTCTTTTTAAAAAATTTGTAACCATTTGTATTCTGAAGAGGAAGGGAGATGGTCCCTTCGAAAGCTAAATAAACTTCTATTTTTCATACATTGTGGGTTATTTTATTTATCATAAATACACGGAAAATTGTGTATTTTAATGTATATATATATATATATATATATATATATATATATATATATATATATATATATATATATATATGTATATTATTAAATGCTAAGCTACAACCCTAGTTAGAAAACAGGATGCTATAAGCCCAGGGGTCCCAATAGGGAAAACAGCCCAGTAAGGAAAGGAAACAAGGAAAAATAAAAAGTTTTAAGAATAGTAACCACATTTAAATAAATATTTCGTGTATAAACAATAAAAACTTCAACAAAACGAGAGGAAGAGAAACTAGATAGAACAGTGTGCCCTAGTGTACCCTCAAGCAAGAGAACTCTAACCCAAGACACTGGAAGACCACTGCTGCATACCATAGCTAAAGATTCTCTTATACCCTTACCAAGAGGAAAGTAGCCACTGTGACGGGCCGAGAGAGGAGTTGTGAAATCAAAGGAAGATTGGAAACGACTGAGCTGTATTATTATAGAACACTCTCCTTTATATACAAAACGGCAAGGCAACAGGACATGGCATGTTCGAGAGACAGACAAAGTTCAGAGGAAAACCGGAGACATGATCATTCAAGTTCTTTTTAGTGCAAGGGAAGAGCGCAGATACAAGCATAATATATACAATAGGAATTATGTACAATTGTGTGACACACGGTTGGTACATGGCTCCCCCCCCCCTAAAAATGACATACTGTACATGTTAAATAGGGTGCCCTGATCTAGAGATGCGAACTGTAGGCGGGTCATCTGGCAGAAGATAAGCAGGTTTTAGACGATCAATGGAGACCCAGTCTTCTTTGCCCCAAATGTTTAGGAGGAATGCTTTCGGACTGCATCGGATCACAAGGAAAGGTCCCGTGTAAGGGGGCGTTAACGGTGGGTTGCTGGTGTCGTTGCGCAGGAAGAAGTGTATTGCAGAGTGCAAGTCCGTTGGTATGTGATGCTTCGCTGGGGGCTTGTAAGTCTGGCGGCACGGAGTAAATTTTCCCACGACGTGACGTATGCGCTGGAGATCGTCGGAGGAGGTTGTAGAAGGAAAAAACTCGGCAGGGACGACCAACGGGTCGCCATACACCATTTCGGCTGCCGAGACGTCGAGGGCGTCTTTAGGAGTGGTCCTTAGTCCAAGGAGGACCCAGGGAAGCTGAGTAAACCAGGTGCAATCCTTGCAGCGGGACATCAAAGCTGCTTTGAGGGTGCGATGAAAACGTTCAACCATTCCATTGGCAGTGGGGTTGTAGGCCGTTGTCTGATGTAGGGTGATGCCCAAGAGATTCGCTAATGACGTCCATAATTGAGAGGTGAAAGTGGTTCCCCTGCCAGAAGTAATATGCTCAGGGATACCGAATCTTGAAATCCATCCAGAGAGTAAGGCAGATGTACATGAGGCGGACGTTGCAATTTCCATGGGAATGGCTTCAGGCCAACGAGCGGAGCGGTCGATGACGGTAAACAGGTAACGATGTCCTTGTGATGTGGGTAGAGGGCCTACAACGTCGACGTGAATGTGTGCGAAACGACGCTGAGGTTAAGGAAAGGTGCCCACTCCTGAATCCGTGTGTCGATGTACTTTGGAAGTTTGGCAAGAAGTACAGGCACGGACCCAATCCTTAGCATCTTTAGAAATGCCGTGCCAAATGAACTTTGCCTTCAGCAGCTGTGCAGTAGAACGGCACGAGGGATGTGAAAGGCCGTGGATGAAATCAAACACCTGTCGGCGCATGGGAGCAGGAATCCAAGGTCGCGGTCTACTAGTACTGACTACACAGAGGAGGGTGGTGTTGGAGTTTTCAAGGGGAAAATCCTCCCAACAGAGGGACGTGCAGGATGTCCTACAAGCTTGATACTCTGGATCCTGTCGTTGGGCTTCAGCCAGGGCGTTGTAATCCAATCCCAGTTGAACGGCAGCCAACGTGTTTCTTGACAGGGCATCGGCAACGGGATTCAATTTCCCAGGGACGTATTGGAGGGTGCAATTGTATTCAGCCACGGCGGAGAGATGTCGGCGTTGACGGGCGGACCAGGCGTCAGACTGTCGAGTGAAGGCGTGCACCAGAGGCATGTGGTCTGTGCGAATGACGAAGGGCGTACCTTCTAAGAAATGGCGAAAGTGACGGACAGCTAAGTGCACCGCCAGCAATTCTCGATCGAAGGTAGAATAACCCGATTCTGCCTTGGACAGTTTTCTGCTGAAGAAGGGCAATGGGCGGGGCGAGCCTTTGACCACCTGCTCGAGTACTGCACCAATAGCGACGTCGCTGGCATCAGTGGAGAGAAGGAGAGGGGCGTGTGGGATAGGAAAAGTGAGAGCCGCAGCAGTTGATAGGGCCTTCTTTGCATTGCAGAAGGCTGCTTCTTGAAGGGGACCCCACTTTAGGTCCTTTGGCTTGCCCTTGAGGGAGGCGTAGAGGGGAGCAAGAGTGGCGGCAATGGCTAGCAGAAAACGGTGATAATAGTTGATCATGCCCAAGAATTCCTGCAGAGCTTTGACGGTCGAGGGCGTTGGGAAATTCTGAACGGCTTCTACCTTCTCAGGGAGGGGATGGACTCCTTCAGGAGTGATACAGTGCCCTAAGAACGACACTTCGTTGGCGCCAAAGGTACACTTGTCGTACCGGACTACAAGGCCGTTTTGTTGCAGGCGGTCGAGCACGATGCGCAGGTGATGGAGGTGTTCCTCTTTCGAGGAGGAGAACACAAGTATGTCGTCCACATAACATACACAGAAAGGGAGGTCCCCTAAGATGCCATCCATGAGACGTTGAAACGTTGCCCCAGCATTACGAAGGCCAAAACAGGAGTAATTGAAGGTGTATGGGCCAAACGGAGTGGTGATGGCGGTCTTGGGAATGTCTTCTGGGTTCATAGGCACCTGATAATACCCCTTCAGGAGGTCGAGCGTAGAGAAAACTTTTGCTTTGTGGAGGTAGGAGGTTACATCGGCAATGTTTGGGAGGGGGTAGTGATCCGGTTCTGTTTGCATGTTCAGGCGCCTGTAATCCCCGCACGGACGGAGGGAGCCGTCTTTCTTCAGAACGATGTGTAAGGGTGACGACCATGGGCTGGAGGCCTTTTGGCAAAGGCCTATTTTCTCCATTTCGGCAAACGTCTGTTTGGCGGCTGCCAATCGTTCCGGTGCCAGACGTCTGAATTTTGTGAAGACTGGGGGTCCCGTCGTCTTGATATGGTGATAAATACCGTGCCTGGCAGGAACCGTGGGCGTTTGGTGAAGTTCTGGACGGAAAACTTCCGAGTACGACGTGAGGAGGTGGGCGTAGGCATCCGTGGGTGCGCTGATGTGGAGAGCGAGGTTAGAGGGGGCCGGTTGTAGAGGTGTCGACAAGTACGAGTCTGCATTGACTAATCGTCGGTGGGCGACATCGACCAGAAGGTGGAAATGAGAGAGGAAATCCGCACCGAGGATTGGCATTGTGACGTCAGCAACGAGAAACTTCCAACTGAATTTACCGTTTCCGAACGATAATGTGAGGCTCTCGTAACCGTAGGTGGGTATCGCAGATCCGTTGGCAGCTACCAAGCGGACGTCGGCAGATGTAGACAGACTACGTTGTGCCTTGAAGAGTTTCCTTGGCAAAAGAGAACGACAAGCACCCGTGTCTACCAAAAATCGCACGCCCGTTCCTGCATCATGTAAAAAGAAAAGATTAGAAACATGGGAGGCCACCGCCACAAGCGATGGCCTACTTACACGTTTTTTGGCCACTGACAATCTTTGGCACATTTCTTTGCGGTTGCCCCGAATCTGAAGTGGTAGTAGCAAAACTGCGGCGGATGGGAGGTAGTAAGTGGCTGTAGAAGTCGTTCGTTGGGGCGCGAGCGATGGGTGGGTGGTGGGCGGCTTTGTCGCCGCTTCGGCACGTCACGGGGTAGGCGTGTATGTCCTACGGCATTAATGTCAACTTCGGTTGACGTTGAATAGGCATCCTCGTCGTCAGGGGTGGAGGCGTTGATGGAGGTCTTGAAGTGGCTGTCCATAAGGGCGTCGGCTTTGGTCATCAAGTCCTTTATGGGTAAACTATCGACATCGGGTATGGCAGCGCGCACAGGTTCAGGTAAACGGCGTATCCAAAGGGCACGGAGTAGGTTCACCTCACGAGGAGAGCCGTCTACGGCAGGTTGAAGGCGAGCGATACTGGTCATTTCCCTGAGGGCAAGCGAAGCCCTTTGGTCCCCCAACGGTTGTTGCGAGAGCTGAAAAAGCTTTGCTATACGGGCGGCTGGCGACGGCGAGTACTGCTGCAGAAGGTATGATTTGAGGTCGTCATACGCTATTGGGGTGTCTCCTTGTTCACAAAGCCAGTCGGATATTTCTGGGAAGGTGTCCTCGGGTATCGCCGCGAGAACATAATCCGCTTAGGTGGTTGAGCGAGTCACGCCCCTGATACGAAACTGGACTTCTGCGCGCTGAAACCAAGCAAACGCCTCTCTGCTGGCAAACGATGAAAGTTTGAATGGAGCGGCCGCAGCACCAACTGCCGTAGAGTCCGCCATAGTACCAACGATGAAGGGGCGAGGGGGTGGGGGTGGAAGGCGGTGGGAGCGAGTCGACTTCCGGGGTCACCAATGTGACGGGCCGAGAGAGGAGTTGTGAAATCAAAGGCAGATTGGAAACGACTGAGCTTTATTACTATAGAACACTCTCCTTTATATACAAAACGGCAAGGCAACAGGACATGGCATGTTCGAGAGACAGACAAAGATCAGAGGAAAACCGGAGACATGATCATTCATGTTCTTTTTAGTGCGAGGGAAGAGCGCAGATACAAGCATAATATATACAATAGGAATTATGTACAATTGTGTGACACACGGTTGGTACACCACTGAACAATTACATTGCCGTAGTTAACCGCTTCGGTGAAAAAGAATTGCTTGGTAATCTCAGCGTTGTCATGTGTATGAAGGCAGAGGAGAATTTGTAAAGAATAGGCTAGACTATTCGGTGTCTGTGTAGGCAAAGGGAAAGAACCGTAACTGGAGAGAAAGATCCAATGTAGTACTGTCTGGCGAGTCAAAGGACCCCCTAACGCTCTAGCGGTAGTATCTCAACGTGTGGCTGATGCCCTGGCCAACCTACTACCTACTACCTACTACCTACCTATCAATATATATATATATATATATATATATATATATATATATATATATATATATATATATATATATATATATATATATACCCAGACACTTGCTCTTTATTATATCATGAATATAAATCTGCATATGTGAGAGAGAGAGAGAGAGAGAGAGAGAGAGAGAGAGAGAGGGGGGGGGGGTATACTTGTGAGATTCTAGAGTAATGGTTCAAGCTATGCAAGCTGTGACCAAAGATTGTCTCTCTCTTGTCATCGGCCTCCATCAAAGTTTATCACCAATTCTCAAGAGCTTTTTGAGTCAAGTTCATTTCATCCATTCTCTTATCCCTCTGTCTTTTTCTTTGTGTCCGGTATGTGTGTATGTATATATGTGTATTTGGCTGTATATGATATAGATGTATGAGAATTTATTGCAGTTGTAATGGTTTTATTTGCAAAATGCATTAAGAAGGCCAATTGCTAACCGGCAGATATGTAAGTTGGCATCATCAATCTGGTTTAGATTATCAATTGCAGACGAGACGATGCCAGAGCCAGCCTTAAACTATTGTGGACTTAATCAAGATTTTCCATAAAAAAGGAAAAGGAAAAGAAAGATGTTGGCCAGAGTACGAGAGAAGGGGTGTGACTACTTGCTTGCGTGCGCTTGCATGCGAAAGCAAGGCGTCAGGTAGCGCAAGCCAGATTAATAATCACCTGCCCGGTTCGTACTGTAACAACGTTTGTTGTCTCCAGTAATGATCGAGTCAATTTTCATATTGATTCTCTCCAAGCTTTCTATCCCTCTTTTTTTTGTGTCTTTGTCTAAATACCATCGTTATGTCTGTTAAATGAGAGTCATAACAATAGTAGTAGTAGAGGTACCATCATTACTG
>NC_090757.1:78889516-78907016 GCF_036898095.1 Palaemon carinicauda
TCAGCCCGAGATAAATAATCTGCAATCCTGTTATCTTTACTGGATATATAATTTATATAATACAGTATGGTTTCGGACATAATGACCATCTGGTTAACCTTTGATTTTTGTTCTTAATCTTATTAACAAAAGTTAAAGAATAATGATCCCAGTACACTGTAATCTCTTCATTCTGTGGTCGATTTACATAAATTTCGAATTTTCGTATCCACGGGACCAGCGACAGCAGGTCCTTTTCAACTTTTGAGTAGGGTTGTTGAAGTTTCTTCAGCTTCAACGACATAAAACAAACAGGGTGAAGAATTCCTTCCTCGTCTTCTTGCAATAACACAGCTCCAATCCCATCAACCAATGCATCCACTTGGATCAAGAATTTCTTGTTGAAATCCGGTGCTTGTAGTATCGGTTTCAAAGTTAGAATGGCCTTCCTTTGACTTTTCCTTTTTCCTAGTAACTCGATAACATAGGTCCAGTCATTGCTCTTCTCCAAAATCCGGAATGGTTACTGGAACTCGTTGGTGAAATGGAATCTCCTTATCAGGGAGTACACCAACCACTGCCGTCCTACCGTAAACTGTCTGTTCATATTCTTTATGCCAAACTATATCTTTGTTTTTCTTTGACTCCTAGTTTCCAAGATTTCTAGGGAAAATATCCTTAACTTGTCGATCCTTTTCCTCTAATAGTTGACATATTCTCCATCCGTTTCCTTTCAATCCTTCTCTTTTTCTGCTAACATTTTATTTGGTCCTTTGCAGAAGGGATCTCCTCGTGCTTCAATCAGGAGTAAGGGAGCTTTCTTGATGTACTCGTTGGGTTTTCCACCCATCTGACAAACCTAACATGCACGGCAAAACTGTCTTACATCCTTGCATGCCAGGCCATAAATAGTGTTTCATATTCTCTCCGTCGTCTTCCTTATTCCAATGTGTCCCATCTTGTGCATTAAAGAGATCACCTATCTTTTCAAAGGTGCGGGAATCAATATCTGATGGTATATCCCCAATTCAGCATTCTCAGGGATATCGGCAAGTCTATGCTTCCTCATAAGCAACCTGTCTTTAAGATAATAACAGAGGGGAGACTGCTGTGTTTCCATCTCCGCCATACACGGTACAGTAACTCTGTTAACATTGCATCCTTCTGTTGCAATCCTATCAGCCTTTCCCTACTTACTTGTCCTACTTCTAACATTGAGTTTTCTATTTCTTCCAGGTCTATTTCTTCTTTTTCTTCTTGTCCCCACGTTTGTCATTCCCCTTCTCTCGGGCTCTCTGGGAAGTTCTCTCTTGCATACCATCAAGTGAATCCTCTTCTTAGGAAAACAAATCCTCCTAGTTCATCGCTCCTCTGATTTCTTTTTCTTCTTTAGCAGCCACTTTCTTCATCCTACTCCTAGTCATCACACAGCTAGGAAACAGATACAGGTAATTCTTCTCAAGTTTAGTTGTAGGACCATACTTCAATGGTTTCTCCGTTACAATGGGACAAGACACATACGGTGCTACACCAACCTCATTACCCATCAGGACTTCTACTCCTTCAACAGCCAATGAATCCTTTACCGCAAAATACAAATTACCTGTCAACAACTCGCATGACAGTTTCCAACGGCAAATAAGGGTAACCTCCTCACCTCCTATTCCCTTCAAAATGACCGAGTCACCTGTGAGTGACTGTTCCACCAACGGGTGTACACCTCATGTCACCAAACTATGGCTGCAACCTGTGTCTCACAATATCTTGACTTGGGTTTGCTCGCTCCCGTCTATTGATGCTAACATACCTTCATAAGTATACGGATTAAAGCTTCCACGCTGTTTCGGTTTATCCTGCTCATCGTGTAAACATCAGCTAGTTTATTTTCCTCTTCATCCTTTCACAATTGTTTCTTTGCCTTTGTATTCTGTGAAGTCGAATTATCCTTTACCACCTGGGCAACTGCTTTCAGTTGGTTCGACCAATTCCTTACTGATATGGCCTGTCTTGCCACACTTATAACAGACAATATTAACATCCTGCACATCTTTTACGATACTTGAAGGAGGACGATTCGACGATTGTTGCTGTGGTACTATTGCATTCAGCTTTGGAACCGTATCAGTTCTACTTCTGCTGTAACTTTGAACTTGCTCATGTAGATTTTACTGAACTGGTTTCCATGGTTGTGCAAATACTTGACACTTAGTCGGAACAATGGCTGAAACTTTCTACCCGAAAAGGGTTTACAACTGATAATATTATAATCTTCCCCCAGTGAAGCTGCTTTATCAAGTTTCTTCACCTCTCTCTCTTTCTCTCTCAAATACTATCAATACTATTACTATCAATTCTTCTAAATCAGTCATCTCCCTTCCGTTAGCAGCCTCTATCATTCTTTTAAAACCTCGCAGTAATTTATAAGCGTAATTCAGGAAAGTTATTTTCTCATCCATTCTCAAACTTCAGAATTTTTCATTATAATATTTAGGGGGCATCTGATACAATTGTAGCATGCTCCTTTTCACTTCTTGATACTCCTTTCTCTGCTCCTGAGATAAGGATAGATAAGCATTGCGTCCTTTCCCAAAAAGAACCCTGCAATAACAAAGACCATTTATCTTCTGGCCATTCCATTGTCGATGCTACCTTTTCAATATGATCGAAGATCTCATCGGCCGCTTCTTCTGTGAGATTTGGAATTAACCTCTGGGCATTCGTCACATTAAACAATGGATTGTGCAAAGCAGGGGTCATCTCTCTCTGCGATGCCGAATTTGCACAGGGATTCAACATCAATTCTCTTGCTTGTCTTGCTTCTCTTATCTCTTTTTCTTCCTTTCTTGCCTCTTTCTCTTCCTGCCTTACTTGAAGCTTCCTTCTACATCATGGCTAGATGGCGTGAATTTCAAAGTCAAATGACTCTTTTGCTAGGTGGGCATGTGTCCATTCTAAAGACAGAATGTAGTAGGCGAACTCCAGGCCCCCTATGGGTGGGGTGGGGGGGGGGGGCGTGCTGCTGTGATGTCCAATAAGGTCGAACAAGGCCTCTCTGACAAAAATGCTGGCTTGACAGGACTGTCTGATATGGAGACCTTCCTAATTTTATAAGGTAGAACTCAGGTGTGACAACCAAGATGACTTCCAGTGACATGTAGACATCTGGGGAATTTGTCCACTTGCTTGGACTTCCAGCGTCACTCTTATTCCAAAGGCATTGGATGTTTATCAAATTCTCTCTCTACTACCTGTGTTTCTCTTTCTAATTTTACTTGTTAATGAAATCACTACAATTTATCTATGTCTCTCTCTCTTGATTAATGAAATAACCCTATAAAATAATAAATCATGTACAAATACTAACTCATTCATTATGAATATCTATGAATCAACCCATTTCCTGACTCCATTATCCCTACATTAAGAGGTTGGTTGCTTAATGCACCCTCTCCAGTGCTTTATATTAAAAGCATCCTCTTCCACCAAACCTCTTGTCTCTATATCATCTTGCACCTTATCTCACCATCAAATTTTCGGCCGTCCCCTCTAACAGGTTCATTCCAAGCCCTCCACACTTCTTTTCCACCATTCATCCTCAACATGTGTCCACATTTACTCAGTCATGATACTTTTATTACGTCTGTAACCTTTACTTCACCTGCCATTCTTCCTATTTCTCTTTTTTCCAATATTTCAAACAGTGATATTCCCATAATCCAACTTGGCATTCTTATCTTTGTTCCCTCAAGCTTTTCGTTTAAAGGCCAAGTTTCTGATCAATACATTAACAGTTTTCTTATTAATGTACTAGATCTTGATTTTAGCATGACTGGCTTTTTGTCATCACATACCAATCCCTTACATCCCTCCACTTCGTCAGGCTACTTTTATCCTATTCTCAACTTCAGCCTCCCAACTTCGCTCTTGACACATGATAGAGCCCATGTATCTTAACTGTTTCATTTTTTTTTTTTTTTTTTTGAGCCTTTACTTTCATGTAAGGCTAGTCTATCCTTACTGTTAACCATGGTTTCAGTCTTATCCATATTTACTCTCAAGCCACCCCTCTCCAAAGTCTAAGTTTTCCTCTTTTCAGCAGTTATCACCCAATCATTTGCACATAACAGCTCCCAAAACTCTTAATATCTGATCTATTTAATGAACACTTCCATGACCAACACAAATATAATCGAGCCTAAACTTGACCACTGATGTAATCCAACACTAACTTCAAATGTTTCCGTTTCCCCAACAGCTATTACTATAGTCCTCATCCCATTGTACATTATCTCTACCTTTCTAAACCTATTTTTCCAGGATTTTCTTCTTTCTCCAGCACAAAAACATCACTTCCCTTGGTATTATATTGAAAACTTTTCTAGATCTACAAAACCACAAAAGAGCTTCTGCTTTCTCTCTAGATTCTTATCCTGTAGCTGCCTTACTATGAAGATGACATACATAGACCTTTTATCCTCATGAATCCATAATGATTTTTTCTAATCTTTATTATATCTCTCAATGTCTCTCAATCTCTCATCTAGTACCATCTCAGAAACTTTCAAACCAAGCTATGATACCATAATTACCCTGTAGTTACTGCAGTCCAGGGCATCCCCTTCCTGCTTAAATATAAATACTTCATAATTCCGTATCTCATTTTCAGTATATGATTGTTGTTCAAGATATTCTCACCCTCTGCTATTGACATCACCCCTACAAAATATATTTATATCTATCCATGATAACTCCCAGTTCCCCAAATCCTGTCTTCCTTTTTCCCGAGTTTGGAATCGTATAGACATCAATTCCTCCCTCCCTTTTCTCCTGATTTTGTTTATTCTCTCTCTCTCTCTCTCTCTCTCTCTCTCTCTCTCTCTCTCTCTCTCTCTCTCTCTCTCTCTCTCTCTCTCTCTCAGGATAAGAATCTAGAGAGAAAGCAGAAGCTCTTTTGTGGTTTTGTAGATCTAGAAAAGTTTTCAATATATATATATATATATATATATATATATATATATATATATATATATATATATATATATATATATATATATATATATATATATATTTATATATATATATATATATATATATATATATATATATATATATATATATATACACATATATATATATGATAAATGTTTGCACATTTAAACGTGTTTTTCATATTCCAAATAAGCCATATATATTAATACATTAAAGTCTGGATTCTCTTAACGACCTCGGGATCAGAGCCCCAGGCGGAATCACCCAAAGACTATAGTGGACTACAGTAATAACAGTTGACCAAGAACAATAGTTCTTGTGGGGATTTGATGGTTTTGAACAACTGATACCTTCTCGGGGAGGTGATGAACACCTTCAGGTGTGATGAGGTGCGGTAAAAACGATACTTCGTGGACTCCAAAAGTACACTTGTTGTACTGGACTACAAGGTTGTTCAGTTGTAGGTGGTTGAGAACGATGCATAGGTGATGGCTGTCTTGTTGCTGTCTTCTTGGTTCATGGGGACCAGATAATGCCCCTTCAAGAGGTCGAGAGTGAAGAACTCCTTCGCTTTGAGCATGTAGGAGGTAACGTTAACAATATTGTAGAAAGGGTAGTGATCTAGTTCCGTCTGCCTGTTCAGAGGCCTTTAATCCACAAAAGATTGCAGAGAGTCCTCCTCCTTCATGACAATGTGTAGGTGTGACGACCATGGGCTTAAAGCCTTTCGGTAACCACCATTTCTTCCATTTCAGCAAATGTTCATTTAGCGGCTGCAAAAAAATTCAGGACCAGATGCTTGAATCTTGCAAAAAGACATGTCATCTTGATATGGTGATAAATACTGTGCTAAGTGGGAACCATGGGTGTTTGACAAAGTCCTGGACAGAAGCCTTGCTAGTAGGACGTGAGGAGGTGGGTGAAGGCATCCATAGATGCACTGATATGGCAAGCGAGGTCAGAGTGGGCGGGTTAAAGAGTTGTCAACGAGTACGAGTCTGCGTTCACTAACCATCGATGATCAACATCAACTAGATGGAAATGGAAGAGAAAATCCACACAAAGGATTGGAAAGCTAACATTGGTAATGAGATACTTCAAATGATATTTGACACTCCCAAACAATAGTGTGATTGTCTCGTACCCATGGGTAGGACTGCACACCCATTGACAGATACCAGGTGGAGGTTATCAGGTTACAATGACTATATTATGTCTTGGAGAGTGAAATCGGTGGA
Source organism: Palaemon carinicauda (assembly GCF_036898095.1). Taxonomy (NCBI): domain Eukaryota; kingdom Metazoa; phylum Arthropoda; class Malacostraca; order Decapoda; family Palaemonidae; genus Palaemon; species Palaemon carinicauda. The sequence goes on from NC_090757.1 coordinate 78,895,723, forward strand.
AATGAACAGCAAGCACAAGTACTAACCAAAAATACCTGCACGCCAGTACCTGCATCATGTGAAACGAAAAGATTAGTGGTAGGGAAGGCCACCCATGCAAGGGATGGCCACTTGCAATTTTTTGGGCCTCTGACAACCGTTCGTACATTTCTTTGCAGCAGCCTTAAATCTGGAGTGGTAGTAGTGTATATGCGGCAAATTGGTGCCATGAAGTGGCTGTAGAATTTGTTGATTGGGGCATGATCAAGGGGCAGCATATGTGGGGTGGCACATTATGGGATGGGCATCTGTGTCCTACCATAATCACATCAGCTCAGGTTAATGTATGATAGTTGCCCTCTTCATCAAGAGTTCAGGCATATATATATATATATATATATATATATATATATATATATATATATATATATATATATATATATATATATATATATATATATATATATATATATATATATATATATATATATATATATATATATATATATATATATATATATATATATATGTATATATATATATATATATATATATATATATATATATATATATATATATATATATATATATATATATATATATATATATATATATATATATGACCCAATCTAGGTCATATTGGGGTTCGATCAATTGAGGAGAGCACGAATGGAGGTCGGTTTTATGTACAGATAGTACCCTGGGGGTCGTTTTACACAGACTATATTCTCTTAAGTTTACAAGTGTGCCCTTGATTATGATTATGTTATATTAATAAGAAAAAGCCCTCATAAAAATGGTACTCGGCTCAGTACACATGTTGGCACCTTCCCTTCCTTATATTTCCACTCTACCACTCTATATACCTACGAGGAAGACTGCCTATCCTCTGTCCGTCTTTACAAGAGGCCATAAACCAGTATCTCTGTCTAATCAAGATTAGTTGTTTGACCCGAAAGTCTCATAACAACCAATCGGGAAAGGGGCTAGGGACGCTAAACCTAAGCTAACCTGTAAAGAACGTTTTTGTAAGTGCCAAACCAGTGCCTCGCCGTTAATCTCTCTAAGGCCGGCCACCCACGTGCAGTTAAAACTGTCAGTTTGGACTGTCCAGTTATAACTGACAGTTGTAACTGAAGTTTATGGGACCATTAGTCTCAGTTCAACAGAACTGCGCAGTTCTACTGAAGGATATAGAAAAGTTAGAAGTTTTAACTGTCAACTGTGACTGTTTGACTGAGAACTGAGCGTGTGTGGAGTTTAACTGTCCAGTCCTCAGTTAACCTTCAGATCTAATAGAGTATATTTCTTTTCTTTCAGTGATCACCAGAAAAGATCAAAACAGTAATTATGTCTAGGAAGAAAAATCAAACTATTGCAGACTTCATAGAAATTTATAAAGATGAACCTTGTCTATGGAAGGTTAAATGTACAGACTATCACGACCAAGCTAAGGTAGCCGCTAGTCTTTCATGAGGCGATATTGCACTTCGCATTATTGTATCTTTCTTTTTAATGAAAGTAGATACCAGAGAAAGCAATTTTTGGTACACATTTTCACTCATTTGTAGGTAATTTTGAAAATCTTTTGCTTCATCACTTATTTCTTTCAGTAATTGAACATCAGAAGATTTATTTCACCTCAGTAACCACTTCTTGCACCACTGTTTGCGCTTCTTAGTGCTTGTTTTCCTATTTCTTGTACCATTAAAAATAATATCCCGAACGCTGCTAGATCATGCTCCTCGGAATCCATGGTTAAACTGAACGATTCAACTGTACGTCTGTGGACTTGTCAGTTGACAGTTAAACTCTCATTTATAACTGAACAGTCCAAACTGACAGTTTTAGCTGCACGTGTATGACCGGCCTAACAAAGTGTGAAAAAACGTTGGCAATTAACCTGGCCGGTCACGGCCGCCATGATTACGATCAGTTCATCATTACCCCCCTCATATTTCAAGTCCTGTAAAATTCCCATTTATTTTTTTTCGGATTTTGATAAATTGTTTTATTTTACTCTCTCACCTAAAAAATTAACTACCTTACCCCTATTCTTTTTTTCTTTTTACACAGCTGTTTGAGTATCATCCTCGTCGGCTGCATGCAAAAATTAAAATTAGGATCATAGGGCCTGTTAGTGTATTACAATTGCAAGTTACAGAAAGATGAATTTCACGGCCACAATAGGTCATACAGAAAAAAAAATTGTGGTTTAGATACATCGTCATAAAGATTTGGAACAAAAATTCACAACAATAATCATATGATTTACCAACAGTCACTCCTATACATTAAAATTGGCATACACAAAACCAAGGATAATGATACTAAAAATGGAAATAAAAAGAATGCTTTACAATACCAACACTCGTTTGACACATTTAAAACCACAAGACAAACATTTCTAACACACATCCGTAACGCTGCAACAAGGAGTAAATTTAAACAGTGATTGATAAAATAAATACTTGTCAATGACTGAGCAATATTATTTCTACTACAAAAACTAACAATTAAAGGATTAGCGATGATGTTAAATTTTCAACTCACGTTTAGCAATTACCTGTTATAACACCGAAATCCTCAACAGAGAAAAATTAAAGTTTTTAACACCGCTCAACAACATTGAAAAACACACATAGAGATATTGGTAATAGCAAACTTAGTATCAACATACAGTAATGAAATTTGAGTGAATCTTAGTGAAAATGTGAATACAACAGAGCATCTTAATATCATAAGTAGATATACCGTGATATGTTTAGAACAGAAAATTCAATAAATTTTTTCACAAAACACTTGGAATGAACATACATAAAAGAAACTTGATTTTCATGGCCTCAGCCACCTTGTAGGGGACCCATCTTATTTCATAGCCCATTTCCTCTCACACTCTCTCGTGCACGAAGGATGGCACTGACACCTGCTTGTGCTTCCTTCTCATTTTCCTCTTCCCGGTAGCCCACGGTAAGTGGATACCTATTCACTTAACTACCTGTCCCCCGGGGAAATGGACCTAGGAAGTTTATCTGCCCTCTATTAAACTTAAAAGATACCATCGACCAGGTTCCGGCCCTTGGTATCACATGTTATTTGTTACTCATAGAGTTACACATATGGCACTTATTGGTAAACCTAATACCTAAAAAGTCTGACACTCTTGCCCTCCTTAGGGACCTTTCTATTCCCATATGTCACGCATAAGGACTTACATCAATTACACAGATGGCTTTCTCTATAAAGGGGAAAGAAAAACAACGCTAGATCGGATACCTTCTTCAATAAAGAACACATCGCTTTGCATGTGCAAGAAATATGGGAACTCGCTACTCCTACCTAAACCACATATTCTTTCACGGGGCACGTACACGGGGCTCCCCCACGGAAGACCCATTACTGGCACTCTTACTTTGATTCTTGCTTCCTCTCTCTCTCTCCGGAGTTGTCAAGATCATCTGTTTCTTATGCGCTCCATCCGCAGGTCTAATTGAACCTGAATTCTTTCGTTGTTGTTCCTTTTGCTTTGCAATTAGTTTCTACATCCGTTCTTTGTCGTAGGGTCAACGAGGGTGTGAGTGGGCTCCGGCCATGTTCAGCACTGGGCACTACTACATTTTGCTGACATCAGTAAACAGCAGTTCTTTAAACTCGTTACACACAAGATTCCTCCTCTATTCCAAGACGGGAATAGCATTTCTACCTCCATGAGCGGAAGCAGCGGGGAGGGGCTGCTGCTTCACCCCTCTAGTCTCCTTAAGCTTTTCCTGGGAAAATGTGCTGCAACTCACTTTCCAGGGGCTTGTCCTTTACCCTTTTACTGGGAACCGTCTGGCTCCCCACCCCCTCACTCTATTCAAGTATTGCTGGCTGACCCCTTGGCACTTCCGTTCCCAGTCCTGGCAGGTCTGATGAGCAGCCCGAGAAACCCTTGATCCCCTTCCCACGTCGTCTTCCCCTTCCTCTCGTTAGTACAGCGTGAACATGGTTTCTTGTGCCGACGCTTTTTTTTTTTTTACAGCTTTCGGAGGGTGGTTTGTGGCTTGACATCCAAAACATCACTGCCGGTCGTCGTAGGGCCTTAGAGCCCATAGGTGGCCCCTTCCCCCATAGTTCCAACAACCCACAGCTGCCACTTCCTACCTCTCTGACCTCTACATCTTCAAGGACCTCTTCTAAAAGCGTGTCATTCTTGGAAGGTTGTCTAAACTGGTTGGGTGCCGGGCGGCCTCGATGGTTGTGTAGCTACTATCATGTGTGGTGGAAAATTTTTCACCGAGTTTCAGGCATATTAGAACTACAAGATTCACATTACCCCTCTCTGTGTCGTCGCCTCTCGACGTCGAACTCCTCGTCTTAACCATTTTTATAGTTAAAAAAATCACTTAGCAGAGACTTTAATCTATAATGACTCCACACACCTGACACCATTTAATATGAACCGATCTGGGTCATGTTGGTGTTTGATCAATTTAGGAAAACACAAATGGAGGAGGTTTTCAAGCACAATAATACCCTAGGCATCATTTTACGCCGACTATATTCTCTTAAGTTTACAAGGGTACCCTTAATTAAAATTATGCTGTTAGTAAGAAAAAGCCCTCAGAAAAATCGTACTCAGCTCTGCAAACATGTTGGCAGCTGCCCTTCCTCAACTTCACTGTCTACTGTATATGCCTACGAGGAAGACTGCCTCTCGTTTGTCCCTTTTTACAAGAGCCTATACACCGGTGTCTCTGGCTGATCAAGATTGGTTGTTAGAACCAAAAGTCTCATAACAAGTAATTGGGAGAGTGTCTAGTGATGCTAAACTCAAGCTAAATCACAGCCTCAACGTATATCTATCTACCAATGAGAAAAAAATGGTTGATATTTAACCAGGTTGGTCTCGGACGGAATGATTACATTCAGTTCATAACGCCCCCCTCAGATTTTACGTCCCGTAAAATTTATATTCATTTTTTTTTTGGACTTTTATAAATTTTTCTATTTCATTCTCTCACTAAAGAAGAAACTACCTTTCCCATTTTCTCTTTACATTGCTGTTTAAGTACCATCCTCGTCAGGTGCATGAAAAAATTAAAACTAAGATCATAGGGCCTGTTTTTGTGTTACAATTGCAAGTTACAGAAAAATGAATCTCACGCCCATAATAGCTCATACAGAATAATTCAGCTTTAAATACATCATCACAAAGATTCAAAATAAAAAATTACAACAATAATCATATGTTCTACCAACAGTTGCTTCAATATGTTAAAATTCTCATACGCAAAACCAAGAAAATTATACTAAAAATTAAAATAAAATGAATGATTCACAATCCCAACACTTGTTAGACACCTTTAAAACCACAAGACAAACATTTCTAACACACCTACGTAACATTACAATAAGGAGCAAATTTGAACAGTGAATGGAAAAAAAAGAATACTTTTCAATGACTAAGCAATATTATTTCTACTACAAAAACTAACAATTAAAAGTTTATTAATGAAGTTCAATTATCAACCCATGTTTTGCAATTACCTGCCACAACACCGAAATCCTCAACAGAGACCAATTTAAGTTTTTAAAACCGCATAACAACATTGAAAAACACATAAAAATATTGATAATAGCAAAATTATTATCAACACAGACTAATGCAATTTGAATGAATCTTAATATAAACGTGAATTCATCAGAACATCTCAATATCATGAATGGATATATCCGTCATATGCTTAGAACAAAAAAAAAAAAGGAAAACAGAATCTAATACATCTTTTTCCAAAACACTTGGAATGAGCATATATAAATAAACCTGATTTTTATGGCCTCAGCCACCTTATGGCTGATACTTCTTATTTCATGGCCCATATCCTCTCACGATCTCTCGTGTACGAAGGATGGCACTGACACCTGCTTGTGCGTCCACCTCATTTCCCTGGGGGAATGGACCTAGGAATTTAATATGCACTCCATTATACTTTTAAGGTACTACCAACCATGTTCTGGCCCTTGGTATCACATGTCTGTGGTTATTCATTGAGTTACACACAAAGCACTTATTGATAAATTTAACCCCTAAGAAACCGTAACTCTTTCCCACCTTAAGGATCTTTTTATACCTATATGTCACGCATAAGGACTTATATCAAGGATATGGATGGCTTTCTCTACCAAGGGGGAAAGAAGAACGACGCTAGATCTGATATTGTCTTCGATGAAGAACACGTCCCTTCACATGCGCAAGAAATCCGGGAACTTGCTACTCCTACCTCAACAACACACTGTATCTCGGTGCATGTACGCTGGGGTCCCCAACGGAAAATGAATTACTAGCATTCTCACTGTGATTCTCTCTCTCTCTCTCTCTCTCTCTCTCTCTCTCTCTCTCTCTCTCTCTCTCTCTCTCTTCTCCAGAGTCATCAAGATCAGACGTTTCCTACACGCTCCATCAACAGGTCTACTTGAACCTAAATTATTTTGTTGTTGTTCATTTTGCTTTACGTCAAGTTATTTCATCCGTTCTACGTTGTAGGGTCCCTGAGCCTGTGGTTGGGCTCCAGCCATGTTTAGCACTGGGCACGCCTACGTTTTGCTGACATCCGTAACGAGCAGTTCTTTAAAGTTGGTCTACACATGATTCCACCACTATTCTAAGACGGGAATAGCATTCCTACCTACATGAGCGGGAGCAGCAGAGAGGGGCTGCTGCTTCAACCTTCTAATCTCCTTAGGCTCTCCCTGGGAAGACACACTGCACCTCGCTGACCAGGGGCTTGTCCGTTACCCTCTTACTTGGCTACCGTCAGGCTCCCCACCTCCTCACTCTATTCAAGTATTGCTGGCTGACCACATGGCACTTCTGTCCCCAGACCTGGCAGGTCTGATGGGCAACCCAAGGAACTCTTCATCCCCTTTCCGCGTCATCTTCCCCTTCCTCTCTTTGGTACAAGGGAAACATGGTTTCTTGTGCCAATGCTTTTTTATACAGCTTTCGGAAGGTTGTTTATGGCCTGACATCTAAAACACCACAGCTGGTCGTCTTAGGGGCATAAAGGTCGTAGGTGACCCTTTCCCCCACAGTTCCAACAACCGCCAGCTGCCACATTCTTACCTCTCTGACTTCTGCCTCTCCAAATTCCTCTTCTACAAGCGCGTCATCCTTGAAAGGTTGCCGAAATTGGATGGGTGCTGTGCTGCCTCGATGGTTGTGTAGCTGCTATCATGTGGGGTGGAGAATTATTCACCGAGTACCGGGCATATGAGAGCTGCAAGATTCACATTACCTCTCTCTGTGTCATCGCCTCTTGACGCCGAACTCCTCGTGTTAACCATTTCTATTGTTATCTTTTGTTTCCACTTTTTCAATAATCACACGTTGGCTAGAATCACTTAGCAAAGACGCTAGTCTAAAATGACCCCAAACACCTGACACAATTTATTATGACCCGATCTGGGTCCTATTAGGGTACGATCAATTTAAGAAAACAAGAATGGAGGTGGTTTTCATGCCCAAATAATGTCCTAGGGGTCGTTTTATACAGATTATATTTTCTTAAGTTTACAAAGGGGCCCTTAATTATGATTATTTTACGTTACTAAGAAAAAGCCCTCATAAATATGGTACTACACTCGGCACATATCTTGACACCTGCACTTCCTTAGCTTCACACTCATTATGCATATGAGGAAGATTGCCTCTTCTATATCCCTTTTTACAATATCCCATACGCCAGTGTCTCTGCCTGATCATGATTGGTTGTTTGACCCAAAAGTCTCATAACAACCAATCAGAAGAGGGTCTAGTGATGACAAACCCAAGCTATTATGTAACGGACGTTTTTGTCAGTGCCGAATCACAGCCTCAACGTTAATCTCTCTGACAAAGAGAAAAAACCATTGGCACTTAACCACGCTGGTCACGGCCGCCAGGATTACGATCATTTCATCACTCACCCCTCAGATTTTACCTCCCGTAAAATTGACATTTATTTCTTCGGATTTTCGTAACTTTTTTTATTTTAATCTCTCACTAAAAATGAAAATTACTTTTCCCATTTTTTTTTTCTTCTTACATTGCCATTTGAGTACTATCCTTGTCGGATGCATGCAAAAATTAAAATTAAGATCATAGGGCCTGTTAGTGTGTTACAATTGCAAGTTACAAAAAGATGAATTTCACGCCCACAATAGGTCATACAGAAACACAAAATTCAGGTTTAGATACATCATCACAAAGACTAAGAACAAAAATTACAATAATAATCATATGTTTTACCAACACTTGCTTTAATACATGAAAATTTGCATACACAAAACCGAGGATAATGATACTAAAAGTGGAAATAAAAAGAATGCTTTACAATACCAACACTCGTTTGACACCTTTAAAACCGAAAGGCAAATATTTCTAAAACACATCCGTAACACTGCAAGAAGGAGCAAATTTAAACAGTGACTAATAAAAAAAAATACTTCTCAATCACTGAGCAATATTATTTTTACTGCAAAAACTAACAATTAAACGATTAATGATATTGTTCAATTTTCAAAACATGTTTAGCAATTACCTGTCACAACACCAAAATCCTCTACAGAGACAAATTAAACTTTTTAACACCACACAACAACATTGAAAGACAAATAAAAATATTGATTGTATCATAATTAGTATCAACACAGAGTAATGAGATTTGAATGAATCCTAATATAAACGTGAATACAACAGAACTTCGCAATATCATAGATACATATACCTGTGATATCCTTAGAACAGAAAAATTAAAACAAAATTTAATACATCTCTTCACAAAACTCTTGGAGTGAACACGTATATAATAAACATGATTTTTAGGGCCTCAGCCACCTACTGGCTGACACCTCTTATTTCATGGCCCATGCCCTCTCATAATCTATTGTGTACGAAGGATGGCACTGACACCTGCTTGTGCCTCCTCCTCCTTTTCCTCTCCCAGTTAGCCTGGGATAGGGGGTTACTTACTCACTTAACCACCTCTCCGCTGGGGAAATGGACCTTGGATGTCCATTTGCACTCTATTAGACGTAAAAAGTACTACCGACCATGTTCTGGCCCTGGGTATCACATGTTTGTTGTTACTCATTGAGTTACATTCATGGCACTTATTGATAAGCCTAATCCCTAAAAAAACTGACGCCCCTTCCCTCCCTAGGGACATTTATATACCTACATGGCACACATAAGGACTTACTTCAATTACACGGATGGCTTTTTCTACCAAAGGGGAAAGAAGAACAAAGCTGGATCGAATATCATCTTCAATGAGGAACACATCCCTTTATGTGTGCAAGAAATCCCGGAACTTGCTTCTCCTATCTCCACCACACACTCTTTGAGGGGGCATGTATGCTGGGATCCCCCACTAGCACTCTTACTGTGATTCTCACTCCCTCTCTCTCTCTCCTTAGTCGTCAAGATCATGCCATTCCTACTCGCTCCATCCGCAGGTCTACTTGAACCTAAATTCTTTCATTGTTGTTCCTTCTTCTTTACGTCGAGTTATTACATCCATCCTTTGTCATAGGGTCATTGAGCCCGTGGGTGGGCTCCGGCCATGTTCAGCTCCAGGCACTCCTACGTTTTGCTGACATCCATAGCGAGTGGATTTTCAAACTTGTTATACACATGATTCCACCTCTATTCCAAGATGGGATTAGCATCCCTACCTCAATGAGAGGGAGCAGTGATGACTGGCTGCTGCTTCACCCCTCTAACCTACTTAAGCTCTCCCTCGGAAGACGCACTGCTACTTGTTGGCCAGGGGCTTCTTCTTTACTCTTTTATTGGTGGACTGTCTGGCTTCCCACTCCCACACTCTGGGGCAAGTATTACTGGCTGACCCCTTGGTACTTTTGTTACCAGCCCTGGCAGTTCTGACTGACGGCCCGGGGAACTCTTGATCCCCTTCCCACGTCGTCTTCCCATTCCTCTCATTGGTACATGGGAAATATGGCCTCTTGAGCCGCTTCTTTTTTTTCTATAGAGTTTTCAGAATGTTGTTTGTGGCCTGACATCAAAAACACTACCGCTGGTTGTTATAGGGGCATAGAGCCCATAGGTGGCTCCTACCCCCACAGTTCCTACAACCGCTAACTGCCACATTCCTACTTCTCTGACCTTTGCCTCTTTGAGTCCCTCTCCTACAAGCATTCCATCCTTGGATGGTTGTTGAAACTGGTTGGATACTGGGCTGCCTGGATGGTTGTATAGCTGCTATCTTGTGTGTTGGAAAATTTTCCACTGAATACCAGGCATATGAGTGCTACAAGATTCATATCAACCCTCTTTATGTTGTCACCGCATGAAGTCAAACTCCTCCTTTTTCAATAATCGCCCATTGGCTAAATTCACTTACCACAGACATTAATCTTTAATGACCTCACACACCTGACACTATTTATTATGAGGGGGTGCGGTCCATTTGGGAAAACAAAAATGAAGGAGGGTTTCGTGCATAAATAATACCCTAGGGGTAATTTTACACAAACTATATTCTCTGCATAAATAATACCCTAAGAGTAATTTTACACAAACTATATTCTCTCAAGTTTACAAGAGCGCCCTTAATTATGATTATGTTATGTTACTAAGAAAAAGCGCCCTGAAAAATGGTACTCAGCTCGGCACACATGTTGGCACCAGCCCTACTTTAGCTTCACAGTCTATATGCCTACTAGGAAGACTGCCTCTCCTATGTCCCTTATTACAAGAGCCCATACACCAGTCTCTCTGCCTGATCATGATTGGGTTTTTTACCAGAAAGTATCATAACAACCAATGGAGAGAAGAGTCTAGTGACACTAAACCCAAGCTAAACTGTAACGGACGTTTTTGTAAGTGACAAACCACAGCCTTACCATTAGCATCTCTAACAAGGAGACAAAACCGTTAGCACTTAACCAGGGCGGTCATGGCCACAATGATTACGATCTGGTTTTATATATATATATAAATATATATATATATATATATATATATATATATATATATATATATATATATATATATATATATATATATATATATATATATATATCTACTAGGGTGCATATCCTTAAAAAATTAATATTGACGGTTAAATATTTGGATAGATATGCACACACCCGCATATGCACATGTACTCAGATTCATCCCTTTCTACCCCAAATCTGGAGTGGTAGTAGTGTAGCTGCGGCAATTGTTGTCATTAAGTGGCTGCAGACTTTGTTGATTGGGGCCTGAGCGAAGGGCAGCAAATGCAATTTGGCACATTATAGGGTGGGTATCTGTGTCCTACTACTTTCAT
>NC_090757.1:78919516-78924516 GCF_036898095.1 Palaemon carinicauda
CGTTCAGAACTTTCCCATGCCCTCGACCTTTGCTGCCACTTTTGCTCCCCTCTATGCCTCCCTCAAGGGCAAGCCAAAAGACCTGAAGTTGGGTCCCCTTCAAGAAGCGGCCTTCTGCAATACAATAATGCCCTATCAACCGCTGCTGCTCTCACTTTTCCTATCCCACATGCCCCTCTCCTTCTCTCCACCTAGCCAGCGATGTCACTATTGGTGCAGTACTCGAACAGGTGCTCAACGGCTAGCCCCGCCCATTGGCCTTCTTCAGCAGAAAACTGTCCAAGGCAGAAACGGATTATTCTACCTTTGATCACGAATTGCTGTTGGTACACTTAGCTGTCCGTCACTTTCGCCATTTCTTAGAAAGTAAGCCCTTCATCATTCGCATAGAATACATGCCTCTGGTGCACACCTTCACTAGTCAGTCTGACGCCTGGTCCTCCCGTCAACGACGACATCTCTCCGCCGTGGCTGAATATAATTGCACCCTTCAACATGTCCCTGGGAAAATGAGTCCCGTTACTGATGCCCTGTCAAAAAACACGTTAGCCACCGTTCAACTGAGATTGGATTCAAATGCCTTGAATGACGCCCAACGACAGAATCCAGAGTATCAAGCATGTAGGACATCCTGCACATCCCTTCGTTGGGAAGACTAACTCTGTTGCTTTCATTTCGCCATTTGAGTCACAACCTACTCTCGGCCCATCACAATATATATATATATATATATATATATATATATATATATATATATATATATATATATATATATATATATATATATATATATATATATATATATATATATATATATATATATATATATATATATATATATATATATATATATATATATATATATATATATATATATATATATATATATATATATATATATATATATATGTATATATATATATATATATATATATATATATATATATATATATATATATATATTTGTATATATATATATATATATATATATATATATATATATATATATATATATATATATATACATTGTGATGGGCCGAGAGTAGGTTGTGACTGTTTTTCTTATCGGTAACTGTTAACAGAACCGGTTGCCGATTAGACATGAAATAGCCTGTTGTATCTTGTGACCTTGTTTCCTAGACTTGGTGTACAGTTAGAATCAAAAGAACGCCGACAGTCAGGGGAAATCTTTCGTCAGATGTCTCTAGTGTTCCCATGACAAAACAGACAACGAGTTGCTCCTCTTACTACTGCTACGAAATTGGCGGAGCCTTCTCCAGCCTTGGTGAATCAAAGACAGTAAACGGCTGTCTTTGTTAGCGGAAGCATTGCAATGCGAGAGAGAGAGAGAGAGAGAGAGAGAGAGAGAGAGAGAGAGAGAGAGATCCAAAAGTTGGAACTTACTCTAGTTAGTGAAGTAATGTAACAGCACATAAACTCCTGTTTAGACATTTATGCCTATCAAAATATTGTCTGTCTATTATACAAGGTTTCCAATAGAAATGATTGTATTATGTTCCCAAAAGCTTATCGTTATTTTTCAGATTCTAGATTGACTGCTAAAAACTACTTACAGTTTATAGATATTCATTGAATGTAACATTTCGTGATACCTGAGGATACTTTATTGTGAAATATTTACCATTTTTTTTTTCAGATTCAGGGATATGCGCCGTTTCAGTCTTTAAACTCTAAGCCACTTTCCCTTTATTCATCATTTGTTTTACATTCCCATTGTTGAGCTTGGTCATCTCACCATCTGCTATCTTGGCCTTGAAGGATTAGCATTGCCATTTGAACTAAAATCTTAAACATTTATAGTGAAATGTTTACTACATTGCTAATTCAATCTTTATCGTAAGTGTTTTATTCACTTGATAATTATCGAAACTGAATTGGAGATAGTTATTACAGGATATAAATAGCGGGACTATTTTGTTAGAATCAAATGCTTATCCAAATAATGGGTGATTTGGGGGGAAAATAACTATAATTGCTTTTGGGTGGGTGGAAGATTTGCTTCCTTAAGGATCCGTATACCAACATTTGTCCGGCTGCATATAGTTTTATCATTATATTTTATGCTCCTCTATATACCTTAAATGCTCTGTAGGAAAATTTAACCAGTTGCTTTAAAATCAACTAATATATTTTCATTAACTGGAATAATGATAGAGGAATGGAATATATATTGTATAAAAAATCTGAGGGGCACCACTTATTCATGGAAGCATGCTTCACAATGCAATTTTCTTTTACTTCAATGGAGATTGTAAAAACTAAGATAGAGGAAAATAAAATACAGATCTCCAAATGCCTTATTCCGGAATCCAACTAATGAATATCTTGTCTCGGTGTCACACAAATATCAAATAGTTTCAAGTTGGAATGGTCAAGTGAAGGTGTTTCTGCTGCCGCTTGGGAGAGATTTCTTTTATCAAGGCACAGTGAGAAGCTAAGAACCAAAGTGACGCCCTAAGACTATCACCGAGTTAGAAGGGCATTCATTTTAAAGATAATATTTAATAAATAAATGAAAAAATAATGATATAAAGAAACACAAATATTAAATGATGAATTGAGGGATAGAGGAAGAAGCTCAGGAAATAAAATCTAAAGGATGAGAGAAAATATTTAGGAGTCCATAAGTATCGCTCGTCAGCTGTATGAGTTAGTGATTAAAAGGACAACCAAACTTTTATTTCCGAGATATTTTAATATTTGGTTTTTCCTTTCTCCTACTCACGGCACCAGCTGTAGAAATTGTGGTCTAACTAATACCCTGATAGGCTGAGGAGCTGGTATGGATAGCTTTTGCTCGAACAACCCGAACTAGAGCTTCACGGATAGTAATGCATTTTTCGCTTGTTAAGCGCCCATCTACCTTGCGTTATTTACCATGTCAAGAGATCTACATCTAGCACCCCATAGCTGGTCTAATTCGGGCACTTGATTATTGTAAATAAGGAATTCATCATACAAAGCTAAGCCTATTTGAATCAAGATTATAAGACCTTTGTGCATAAAATTGATAAGAAGTTGGTTTGATCTCAAAGCTGTTTAATTTCTCAAGATAAATCTACTAGCAATTATATAATCATTGATAACTTACAATCAGGGTATTAGAATGGGGAATCACATCGTGCTTAGGCCATCTATTCGTGTATATTTTCAGGAAAAATTATAGGAGAATTCATTTTGGGATAATAGGTATATCATAGTTTCATGACAAAATTTCTGAAAATTATGTTGTTCTGAGACTATGATTTGTCAATAAAACAAATTTTTTAAACCCTTTGCCAGAATGTGATAGCGTCCTCATCTTCCTCAATATAAGTTATTTTCGATACGAAATAATAAATTATGATTGTATTTTAGGTGCTTTGCAGTCATCAGTATCTATTATATCCATCATCGATTATCTATTATGCAAAGTTAATACTTAAATCTCGTTACTTATTGACCTTCCATCAAGAGCAGCTATTTTTTTCTACTGCTACTATCTTTTGCAAATCAACTAATAATGAATTAGGTTAGCCAAATTTACTAGAACATTGACTGTTATCAAATAAATCTCAGGCAATAATACAATAACTTACAGGCTGTATCATGAGTCTACAAGCAGCCTGTCTCCACAACCCCTAAAACAGAAATGACTTTCCTATTTGCTCAGTGTCGGAATGGCCGGGGAAGGGGGGTTGAAGGAGAACCCCCCTCCCCCCCCCCCTGGAAAGTGTCTACTTGGTCCCTCTTACGAATAAAGTAGCAATTGAAAAATAATAGTATGTATATATATATATATATATATATATATATATATATATATATATATATATATATATATATATATATATATATGTGTGTGTGTGTGTGTGTGTGTGTGTGTGTATGTGTGTGTGTTTTGTGTTTGTATTGAAAAGTTGAGACGTTAAATGGTTATACAGAATTGAAATATGGCAACTCGATTTGTAAGATTTGTATACTTCTGCTAACAAAGACGGCCCTTTACTGTCTGATTCGCTAAGGTTTGAGAATGCTCCGCCCATTTCGTAAAAGTTGTAAGAAGAGCAACTCCTTGTCCGTTTTGTCATGAGAACACTAGAGACATCTGACGAAAGATTTCCCCCGAGTGTCGACGTTCTTTTGATTCTAACTGTACATATAAACTGGATGTTTTGTAATAAACTCACTCATTTGCTTCCATCTCACCTTTTGAGTCACATATATATGTATATATATATATATATATATATATATATATATATATATATATATATATATATATATATATATATATATATATATATATATATGTGTGTGAGTGTATATATTTATTTATAAATATATATATATATATATATATATATATATATATATATATATATATATATATGTGTGTGAGTGTATATATTTATTTATAAATATATATATATATATATATATATATATATATATATATATATATATATATATATATAAAGATATACATACATATATATATATATATATATATATATATATATATATATATATATATATATATATAAATATATATATATATATATTTATATATATATATATATATATATATATATATATATATATATATTTATACTGTATATATATATATATATATATATATATATATATATATATATATATATATATATATATATATATATATATATATATATATATATATATATATATATATATATATACATACATACATACATATATATATATATATATATATATATATATATATATATATATATATATATATATATACATATATATATATATATATATATATATATATATATATATATATATATATATATATATATATATATATATATGTATATTCATGTATATATATATATATGCATATATATATATATATATATATATATATATATATATATATATATATATATGTATGGAAAGAATGATTGGAATAACCCTAGGAGACCGAAAAAGAGCAACATGGATACGAG
>NC_090757.1:78932016-78944516 GCF_036898095.1 Palaemon carinicauda
ATATTCTAACTTTTGTGTGTAGTCACTAATTTTCAGAGTCACGGAGGGTGTTGCTTGGGTAATGTCTCCAAACACCAGTGGTGTAATTATCTAGTCTGCTACCTACACAGCTACAGTATAGGAGATTGGATAGGTAGGGGAGGGGAGGGGGGAATTAGGATTGGAAGGAAAAGTGTTAAAATGAAGTACAGCTGGAGGTGAAAAGTTTGGAGCAGACACTTTGAGTTCTCCTGCCAGCCTTCGAGTGAATTGTGTTTTCAGGATTATTCCTTTTCTGGGACTTGTTTATTTATTCGTTCGTCTACTTTTTTTTTTTTTTTTTTTTTTTTTCTTCTTATTTAAATACTCTGAATTTGGTTCATACCTTTCACAAGGAATGCTCATTTGTGTATCTGTTTTTACCTCACTCGTTGTTAAAAACTCTGTTTAAATGTTTTTTAATCTTTCCCAGGCTTTTGTGGCTCTTCTGTGGTACCTGACGTTTACTGGTTCGAGATTGTATATGTTATGAAGTGTTTGGATTATTATTATTATTATTATTATTATTATTATTATTATTATTATTATTATTATTATTATTATTATTATTATTATTATTATTATTATTAGCTAAGCTACATTCCTGGTTAGAAAAGAAGAATGCTATAACTTCAAGAGCTCTAATAGGGTAAAATAGCACAGTGAGGAAAGGAAATGAGAAACTAAGAAAAGAAAAAAAAATATTAGAAATGGAAACAAAATATTCCCCGAACAGTAACAAAATTAACATATTACTTTTATAGATAAAGTAATATCAGCCTGTTTAACGTGAAAAATCTACAAGTTTTTTATTTTGAAGTTCCTTCGACTCAATTACTTGATTAGGAAGATCATCTCACACCTTGATCACCACTGGATTAAAGCTTCTAGAATACTTTCTAGTGTTGAATGTAACGATGCACAAGGCATGAATTTTACAATTAACTGAGTCCCTTGTATTACGAACAGGATGGTACCGTCAAGGAAGATGTGGATATGCAAAGGATTGTGCAAAATTTTGTGCAACATGTATAAAAAACTAATTGAATGACCGTGCCAAAGAAAAATATCTATAATAGAAATAAGATATCTAATAGACGGTCAGGTCCTATCCAACAAATTAAGATGAGATTCAGCAGATTAAAACCAGACAGGGAAGGACACTCAAAAGAAAGCAGGATGAAAGAATTAGAACACTTGTTCAGAATAGATTAATCACCAAATATCCTAAAATGACTTTTTAAATAGCAGTTTTTTTTTCTTTTAGAATTTAAGATAAGACACTCCGAATGTGTTTGTCAAAAGTAAATTTGCTATAGAGAATCATTTACATTTTACAACTCATAGAGAGTTTAAAAGAAAATCATCAATGGTGAGATCGGGATGGTAAGTTCTGGGTAAATGTTTGTGCATTTTTCCCAGGCTTTTGTGGCTCTTCTGTGGTCCCTGACGTTTATGGAGTGTTTTGTTATTATTATTATTGTTATTATTATTATTATTATTATTATTATTATTATTATTATTATTATTTTGTTTCATTTGTTTGATGTCGGCTACCCCCCAAAATTGGGGGAAGTGCCTTGGTAAATTTATGTATGTATGTATTATTATTATTATTATTATTATTATTATTATTATTATTATTATTATTATTATTATTATTATTATTATTATTATTATTATTATTAAGGCCATAAATGTTTTTATGGTTTCCATTTTTTTCTTTTGTAGGATTTTTATCTTTGATTGAGCCATTGTGCATATGGTGCTATTGGATATTCGAATAGAGGTCTTATTAGGCTTTTATAGAAATTTATTGTGTTTTTATCCAATAGGTAGAAATGTTTTAAAGTTCCTTTTCTGTGTTTTGCCAATTGGAGTTTTTATGCGATATGGCAGCTTTTGCAAGTTCTTTTGATAGAAAGACCAAGTATTTTAACTTCGTTGTTAAATGGAATGTTTATATTGTTTACGGTTATTGATGCTGTTTTTTTTTTCTTTTGATACTGATAAGAGTTGGAATTTGTTGCTGTTTGTTTATATTTTCACTTGTTTTCGTAGTCATTTATTCCTTGTTTTTATTGTCAGAAATCTTGTGGGATTTGTGGGATGCATTATTACTTGGGTTATGTCATCTGCATAGGCATATTTTATGGCATATTCGGGGGTGATCGGCATAACTGGTGGGCATAGTATACCCCCTTGTGGTACCACACTTTTTATATCCATTGTTTCTCCAAGGTTCTCATCTCTGTTACGTATTCTGACAGTTCTGTCTTTATGTAGTTTGAGAGGAGTTTCTCCATTATTATTGGTAACTCAAATTGGAGTATTTTATTATTTGAGGCCGTCATGCCCTTATTTATCAAATACCTTAGAGATATCTCTGCAGATGACATTACAATAGTGTTTTTTATTTTGCTGGGTCATGGCTATTGTTTCGTAATTTACCATGAAAGCAGTTTCAGTGCTTCTCCCTGTTCTGAAACCGTGTTGGGTTGTTGTATGTAGAATTTATTGTTGTTTTCTAGGAATCTCCTTAGTCTTGTGTTTAGGATTTTTTTTTCAAACTTTTCCCGGCACTTTCAGCAGAGTGATTGGCCTTCTGTTTGCTGGCTGTTCTGGGCCTTGTTTTTTTTTTTTTTTTTTTTTTTTTTTTTGGGGGGGGGGGGTTGGCATGAGTATTCGTTCTCCGTTTGGTTTTGGATAATATCCCATTGCGAATGTTAGGTTTGATATTTGTTAGTCTTCTCCATACCACCATTGGTAGTTTTGATAACATTAGCTGGTTTATGCCGCTTTTACCTGGTGCTTTGTGTTTAAAAGCTTTTACTGCTTCCATTATCTCAAGTATTTTAACGTCTGCTATTAAGTAGTTGTCCTCATCCAGTCTTTGCTGATCTGGATTTCTATAGGGAGTCATTCGCTCCCTATTTCCTTAAAGGAAGTTGGTGATTCTTGTTTCTGTGTCTTTGTTGAAATTTGCATTTTCTTCGTCTGTAATTTGAGTGTGCTCGCCCATGTTTTGATTGGTAATTTAATTTGGTCTTCCAAGTATTATACTTTATCACCATTACTGTTGATTAAGTATGATATTTCTATTTTGGGTTTTCCCATTAATCTTTGCAGTTTTTCCCAGAATTTCTCCTGGTCTTTGTATGTTTGTCCTAGTTTTATTATCGTGTTGTTCCAGTTTTAACCGTTTAATTTGTTAGATACTTCAATTATTTAATTTTCAATTTTTTTTTTTATTAAGGCCGTGTATGTTATCCTTATCCACCTCTATGTGTTTGTTTGTAGGTATTTTAATTGTTGGGTGAGTAGTTTCAAGTAGTCGCTATCTGGGGTGTGTTTATGATATGATATTCTCTTCATTCAAGAGATTGTTTCTGCTGTTTCTAAGATGTCGGTACTCTTGTTTTTTAATTGCTGAGTTTTTTTTTGTGTTTTCTGTTGCAGTTTTAGTGTTGTCTAAATCTACTTCTTGCTCCTGTGTGGCTATTTTCCTCGTTATTGTATCTCTGAAGATTTCCTAATTAGCCTTCTTAATGTTGCACTTTTTTGTAGAGAGAGTGTCATTATGATTGGAATACGATCAGATGATGTAATTGGTCGTGGTGATAGGTTTTAGTTTAAGTGTGCTCTATTGTTTGCAAGTATGATATCAGGTCTGATGGCGTATTGTTTATCTAGTTTGTTTTCCATTGTGTTCAACATTGGGTCTATGTGTATTAGAAGGTTATTGCTTATATGTTGATTTAATGCATTCCCTATTGTGTTTGTGTCTGGGTGTCCTTTAAAAGGGTATCTTGCGTTTAAATATCCTATTATGTATGTGGGAATGTTGCTTTGTATGAACGGAGAAATATCTATGGTTGGGAGGAATGGTCTTCTGTGTGGTTAATATATAGTGCTAATATTTACTGGACCTTTCATTTAGTATGTGTACTGTTAGCTTGTCTGATTTATAGGTGTGTATTAGCCTGAGTTTAATGGAGTTTTTTTTAATGTTATGGCAACGCTTGCCTTTCTTTCGTTTTCTGTATTCTTACTTTAGACATTATATATATAGATTTTCATGTGTAGATGAAAATCTATATATATATATATATATATATATATATATATATATATATATATATATATATATATATATATATATATATATATATATATATATATATATATATATATATATATATATATATATATATATATATGATGTCTACAGAGAGTATGCTTCCGCTCGTTACCTTTCCTTTATATACCAAAGACAGCAAAGGGAAGACAGAAAAGTCGTTTGGATTTTTGTGAGCATTTGGTCGCTTCGGTGAGGCGCTTCTGCAACAGGTAGCGCTACGTTTGTCGTCTGCTTCTTGTGTACTCAACACTCAGTATTGCCAGATAGACAAATTTCACCAGCGTTCTATTCAGACTATGATAAGTATTTTTTTTTATCATGCATGTTACATATGATTATGTATGATTACATTGTAATTCCATCCTTTTCAGGGGAATTTGAGATCTAACAAGCTGGTAACGCTAACTCAAGTCTTCAAAACAATTGTAGCAGTACCGTCGTCGCCATATGAAAAACAGGAAGCATATGTTGAATATATTCCCTCTAAGCATAACATATCATTTAATGGTGCATTTTTCCTCGCATTTCTCGATGTAAAGTTAAGGTAAGGTTGTATATTGAATGTATATTGAATTATAACTTGCAGAACATGTGTACTTTATCAAAGTCCTGTTGGGTATCTTATTGGTTACCAAAATGGAATGGGCTCTTCATACATATCTGGAATAACAATGCAGCAGTTAGATGAGAATGAATGTTTTATCTCAGCATCTTCGCCGACTCGTCTTCTAGGTTGATGGGATATAATCAGAGACTTCTTATTAAAATACATATAATCTTGGTAAGGTCTACATTACAGAACTACTCTCTGACTAGTTTAAAAACTTGTGACTCTTGATTGAGAATATGTAAACAAAACTCGTACACAGACATACAAAAAACAAAAAAAAATAGCATTGCTCTCAAAAAGATCGGATCCTACTGGAATACAAAAGTAAGAAGGATCACATCTTAACTTTAGGACAGTTAATTAATGATTAAATCCTTCATAACATGCGCTACTACACCTTTGAACTATGTTGAAACACATTCTATAAATGCAATACCATGCAACATTACACTTAATACCCGTAGTGGATATAGTATTACATTACAAAATACAAAACAGTCTCTTCCCCCTTAACCTGATATTGTACAAAACTACAAATATAATCCCTCAGAGGGCTTCCCTCTATTCATCTTATAGGGAAGTACTCAAACTCCGTCCTGTACTGGTACATGAATAGATTCTGAAGCTACATCTGATGTTTGAGCATCTTGGTTACTATTTGATTAATCTAATTCTGAAAATTTCTCATCTCTAACATTCACATGATCTACAGCCTTTTTATTCAATGGCTGTAATTGATCAACATGGCGTTTACAATATTTCCACCAACTTGAACATCATAATGTAAATTTCCTATCTCTTTTACAATTTCTCCTGATACCCACTTTTCTGGAGTATTGTATGATCCTACCATGACATTAGAACAAGGGGAAAAATTTCTTACTTTTGGGAGATTTTCTAACTGCTTATACCCTTTTTCTTCTAAATCACTTTGCAAACTTGGATACAAACAATCTAACTCACACCTAATCTTCCTCCCCATCAACAAATTTGTTGGTGCCACACCTTTTTTGCTGTGTGTGGTTGTTCTATAAGACAATAAAAACTTTGTCACATTAAAAATATGTTATTTGAATTTGCCTGTCTGCATTTCATGTTATGCTTAAATGTTTGAAGAAACCTTTCAGCCTCTCCATTCGTGGAAGGGCAATATGTTGCTGAAAATGTATGTTTAATACCATTTACTTCACAAAAAAACTTCAAATTCCTGTAAAGTAAACTGTGGACCATTAACAGTAACAATTCTAACTGGAATTCCATGTGTAGAAAAAAAAAATTAATTCTTGAATTGTGGTGTAAGATGATGTTGTCTTCATTGGAATTACTTTTGGCCTTTTACTGTTAGCATCTACAACTATCAAAAACTAATAACCCAAGAAAGAACCTGCAAAATCTATGTGCACTCTTTGCCATGAATACCTGGGTAATTCCCACGGGTGCATTCTAGCAAATTGAGGGTTGTTCTGTTGCATAGCACAATTCATACAATTTCTTACAAATAATTCAATATCTCTATCTACACCTGGCCACCAGACAAAAGTCCTTGCAATAGACTTTGGTGATTAGCTTGTATTTCAGACAACACCTTATTCCTCAGTGAACTAGGAATTATTACTCTTGACCCTTTCATTATATAAAGTTTTGCTATATTCAATTCACTCCATATATCTTCATAGGCTTTACAATTCACCTCATGTCCACATACGTCCCTGCCTGTCATTAAACTCTCTAAAACCTTACTAATTATTGGGTCTTTCTTGGTATTATGCGCAATATCCTTGGCTGTAAAGGGTACATCATATACTGAAACTAGTAATATACTGTCATCATACTTTCCTAGTGCTTTATCTACTGGAAATCTAGATAAAACATCTGCATTACCCATCTTTGACGTTAGACGATATTCTATATCATAATGATATGCGGCTAATGTAATTACCTAATGTAGTAGTTTTGCAGCTACCAATGTAGGTAAACTTGCTTTTACACCCAATATTGCTAATAGAGGTTTATGATCTGTAACAAGTGTGAGCCTTTTCCTTCCATAAAGATACATATGAAATTTCTTATCTCCATACACTAAAGCTAAACTTGCTTTTTCTATCTGAGATTAATTCCTTTCTGCCTTGTTCAATACTCTAGAAGCGAAAGCAGGTGGCTTTTCTGATCCATCCAGCATTACATTAGATAATACTGCGCCTAAACCTATGTTCGATGAATCACAAACTGATTTAACTGGCAAATCCATTTGATAGTGTACTAGGAAGGTAGGTGAAGTTATTTCCTATATGATTCTTTCAAAAGATTCCTGATAATCTTTTGACAAATACCACTATACACCCTTATTCAGCAAGTTATACTATGGATGTATGATTGTAGATAAATTCTGAATGAATTTCCATAAAATGTTTCTAAACCTAAAAATTATTGTAATTCCTTAACATTTTCTGGTACCTTAGTTGATATCACTGCATCAATTTTCTCCTTAGTCTTGTGAATACCTTTGTCATTGATTACAAATCCTATATATTCCACTAAATCAACTTCTAAAATACATTTGCTCCTCTTTACTCTAATATTATGTTCCTTCACCTTCTTCAGAACGGCCCATAATCTTTCCCTCCTTTCTCTTTTATCTTTACTAAAGACTACAATATCATCTCTGAAAATAAATACTCCATGCATTCCTGAAAAAAAAATCTTATCCATAGTTTATTGCCATATAGATGGACTGCTTGCTACTCCATAAGGCAATCTCTTTGGCCTATACAAACCTAAGGATGTATTTACTGAACATGGTTCTTGTGAATTTTCATCCAGGGGAAGCTGTTCACATGCTTGTCTAAGATCTAACTTAGAAAATACATTACATCCTGATATAGTTGCAAATATGTCTTTTTTGATTTGATAATGGATGATGAGCTACCTGAAGCAGTGGATTCAACGTTACATTGTAATCTCCACATAACATAACCTGACTGTTTTCCTTTGCAATAGGAACTAATGGTGTAGCTCAATCTGAGTATGTAACTTTTTCCCAGGAACCTTCACTTTCTAACCTTTTGATTTATGTTTCAATTGCACCTTTCAATGTATATGGTACTGGTCTTTGAGCAAAAAGTCAAGGAGTGCTATCTGATTTCAAAACTAAAATTGCCATTGCGTTCTTCACTGTACAGACTTTATCTTTAAATACGTCTTGAAACTCTGATAGAATATTATGCACAGACACTTCATTCTTGTGTTCATCTTGTGTATCTTTAACCTTCATAATACTAGGCCAATCTAATTTTATATAATGTAACCAGTCCAAACCTAGAAATGTTTGTTCTTTACCTTTCACTACAGTTAATGGCATTCTGTCTAACTTCTGATCTTTATATTGTACTTCTACGCTCGAAGTACCTATTACCTGAATAACAAAACCATTATAACCTTTCAAAACTCTATATATACCTTGTAATAACAGATTAGGAATGGTTTTAGTTGTTTTCTCAGACATAATTGATATATCAACTGCTCTGTCAACTTGCGTTACAATTGGTTTACCATTTATGATCACTTCTACCAATATTTGTTTCTTCGCACCTTTGTTGATGGAATTAATGCAAAACGCAAAATCAGTTGCTGGCCTAACCTGATTATCATGAACATATTCCGCACTATTCTCTTGGCCTGTAGTATCAACTGCTGCATTTATTTTTTGTGCGTACTGTTTAGGGAATCTACAAACATTTGAAAATGTTCCGTCTTTCTATAATTCTGGTATGTTTGTCCTGTAGCAGGGCATTTCTTTGCTTCGTATGAAAGATGATCAGTTTTACCACACATATAACATTTGGGTTTTTCTTGTTGCTTCTGTGTATAGGTTTGATTCTGATATTTGTGAGCATTAGATATCAGCAATTTCTTATGACTAAGCTTTGATGTATTCCTTCTCTGATTCTCATTGTCTTTCAAGTTTGAGCCTATCTTGCTAATTTTAGAGTTTTCCATTCTATTGCTTGTAGAATTGCCTATCATATTACTTTGCTTATTTGATGTTTCTAGAGCTCTACCTTCTCTAGTGTTAAATCTTTATCTTGCAATATTTTTTCCCAGCTCTTGTGATGTGCAATGAGCAATAACTTGATCTATAATAACCTTTTCTAACTTTAGAAATTCACATGAAACAGCTAAATTCTTAGGCGTAGTCACAAACGCATCTAAACTTTCGTGCCCTTTCTGATATGCCTCTGCTGTGAATTGATACCTTTCAAAAAATTTATTGACCTGAGGGGCAAAATATGTGGTAGTGTCATCGATAGGTTGCAGTGTCTTAAACACTTCCCGAACCTCTCTACCGGCTGTGTGCAGTAATAACACCTTCCTCTGTGCATCTTTCATACTACTTAAAGATTAAATGTAAACCTTAAATTCTTCACACCCCTGTTGACATCATGTTGCAACAGAATTGGGTTCAGCAACAATGCTAAACTTCTCTGGATGCTCGATGTCCAAGGGCATTTTTATTTCTTACCTGAATTAGGTTAAGAGAATGAAATTTACAAAATTAACTAGTTACTCAGTAACAAAGTTAATTCTAATGTAATTTTTAGGTTAATTGTACCTCTTGTGTGTTTATGCAACCAACTAAAGGTAGTTTACACTTTTTGTTTTATGTTAACTATCATTGTCTTATTGTGAAATATTACCACCTAAAACCTACTGGTAACAAATTTTAATCCTACCTTACTTGGTTCAAACCTATGTAATATATATGTAGGGTGTTTGCTTCTTTCTTGACATTGAGCTTGAATGTAGAAGTGTGTTATGGCGTTCCTCTTGTTTACTGCATACCTGTTCCTGCTTCATGGGGGCTATATCTAGTTGTCTCTTCTGCTGTTGTGTTTCTCAGCATAGGTTCCGTGTCCACTGTAGGCTAGTCACCAAATGTTGGGAATGGTATTGGTTACCAAAATGGAATAGCCCCTTCATACATACTTGGAATAACAACACAGCAGGTAAATGAGAATGAATCTTTTATCCCAGCATCTTTGCCGAATTGTCTTTTAGGTTGGATGGGATATAATCAGAGACTTCTTATTAAAATACGTTTAATCTTAGTAAGGTCTACATTACAACTCTATTCTCTGACTTGTTTAACAACTTTTGACTCTCGAGGGAGAATATGTAAACAAAACTCGTACACATACATGCAAAAAAACAAAAAAATGAGCATCGCTCTAAAAAATATTGAATCCTACCGCAATACAAAAGTAAGAAGAATCACATCCTAACTTTAGAACAATTACCCTTATTTTCCTAATGGAAGAGCAAACTCGCACCTCTAGAAACAAATAAACATTAAATACCGATAAAATATATCATCTTCTCTGACCATATATCTATACGGTATGCGAGAAATGGGAATATTAACAAGCCTACGGGCATTATTAGACCACCCACCACTATTTTCTTCCTCTCCTAGTTTAGTCTTAGACACAGATACTTTTTTGGAGGCATGTTTTTTACATATTCTATGAGTAATATTTGCTATATTATATATACATGAAATATACAGACTAACTTTAGCTTGCATTTTATAAATAAACAAGTAAAAAGATATTAAAGTATGAAAAAAGAATATAGACAGTTTAAGGATCAGTATGATTTAATATAATTCTATGGAAAATCACTAGCTGGATAATAATAGACTAATTATTGGATAACTTTTATAGTAACATACAAACCTTCCGAAATACTAAAACCCAGTAGAGTTTTTTAGCTAATTAATAGGGGGCATCAGCAATAAATGGCACTGCTAAGGCGCTGGCTTATTTTTATAGATAGGCTTTCCTGTGTCCCCTTTACTGTCTTTGTTTATTTATGAGGGATCTCAGTTTAGCTCCTTTGACGAGCAGGCCTACCTACCACTACCTGTGTGACAATAGACGGCGTGACGTCACACGTTGGAGCTTGAGCGAAAGAAAGACATACAGTGTAATAATCGGGCAGAAAGGTTTTGCATGTTAATGGAGGTGGCCAGCTAATGCCGTTTTTTAAGGACAGGCCTTTGACATTCATACCACTGAATAACGCGATTTAGGACATATCCAAACTGCATAGGATTTTTGCCTCTTTCCTTCAGTTTTGTGACGCCAGGGCGAATTATCCTGAAAATTGGTGTTTTTCAAATTCTATCTCCTCCCTTGATAATTAATATTAAGACCTGGGATTACTACCCTATATACTCGTAGTACTTGATGAAGACCTTTAATAGTAGGAACAGTTTTCTAAAAGTCATCTTTTAGCTATATATGAATTTTATCATTATGGCAAAAAAAAAAGACTCTAAAAAGCGGGGGGGAAAACAATAAAAAGAATATAAAACAAAAATAGGAAGAAAGGGGGAACATTTTGGTTTTTTTATTTTTCAAAGCTATATACCAAACATCAATGCTATATCTTTAAAACTAAGGAAGAAAATAGAATTTGAAGGTAAATCGGTATAGATATGGGCATTCAAAGTTTTTTCTGTGTATTTTTACGGAGACCATATTAATAAACCCTGATTATTATGAATTTTCTGTTCCTCTTTAGATATTGATAAACCAAAACAAAGTTATCTATCATAATTTAATCGTAAATGAAGATCACTTTACTCAATATCTTGCTTCTTTGGTCGAGCCCGTCGCTCCCTCATGTCTCTCCTTCACTAACTCTGCTAATTTATCCGATATTACCCACTTCTGAACCCTTATTAGAAGGAATTTTCTTCTTCCTTATATTAGCAAGATGTTGAAATTGTCTTTTTCTCTTTGAAATGATGAAATTCTTACCGAAACCGAGAAAAACAGATGTAAAAATTAGTGAATGTCAGCGGTCAAACTCAAACACGTACTCTCTATAAGGTTTGTTGTAAGATTAAAGGGAGAAGGGTGTAATTTACCTTGTAATACGTCGTCTTGTGACTCGGAGAATCTATACAGATGACATTGCTCACAATTTCTTTAACATTGAAATGTAATAATTTTAAAAATTTACAATATCAGAAGAAATATTGCATTTTCTTGTAGGGAACAAAGCTTTTTGGTTTATTGAGTAACTTTTACTAATTACTCTCTAACTATGAAATTAAGAAGAATTTTGACAAAATATCTCATAAAGCATTCTCCATTGCCATACAAAACTAAGCGAATTTTTTCAGGATTTTGTGTTTTTCTTCCTATATCCCCATATTCTGGCATTCAGGCTAGGCCCCTTAATGAAGTTGTAGGCATGATTAAGATACAACAGTGGTTGTAGATCATTTTTTAATACAAACAGCTGGTCTTTCTACTTGAGATGCTTTTATTTGACTTCGAGGAACAGGCCAAAAGTAGATTAACTTACTATGCATCTCCCTTTAAAATCCTGCCTTTAGTATAGATTTTGTCAGGTGTAAATCATAGCATCAGGCAAACGTCCAACAATACACAGGGAAACAGTTTTTTAGGGAACTGTGCTTAATAGCTGTGCAGTCTATGGATGCTCTACTGATTTTTTTTTTCTCCTTTTTGGGGGGCTTTTTTTTTTTTTTTTTTTTTTTTTGAGAAGATCGAGTTTTTAAATTTCTAAGAGACGATGAATATAGGGAGAAATGGATAACTGCTGCCTACTGTCGTGTTGTCAAGGTCAATACCAACGATCCACTCGTCTGGTCAGCCAATTTACCTTACGAATAAGGTATATTAACGTCTGTTTTGTCTT
>NC_090757.1:78949516-78957016 GCF_036898095.1 Palaemon carinicauda
GGCATTTGAACCAGAGGGCTGCCGCCCTACAGCTGTTAAGTAGTATACTTTGAAGCTAATTGTGGTGTATGCCGGCCTGCAAAGGCAGGCCGGCACACATCCTCCTATACTGTACTAGTATTCTTCTGTATAGCATATACAGTAAGAAGAAAACTATAGTAAAAGTTTAGGTACAGCACTGTATCTTCTAACACTATTGTGTTTTCTTGCACAGCCCTTTGCTGTTGCCCTCAGACAGGAAGCAGAGTTCTTCCCCGTCTATTATCCAGGATTTTAAAATCATTGCCTAGGTGTGAGCTCCACCTGTTTCCTCTGGAAACCTTGCATTGGTTACTCTAGTAGAGATAAACCATTTTGATTTTATTATCTGGAAAGCTGCAACAATGGGTTGTGAGGGAAACACAAGTGTGTGTCTTTCCTTTATGAATTGTTATGCTATACTATGCATATCCAAGTGATACATAGTTCACTTGATACTCATGGAAATTTTTTCTCTTTACAGGAGGACCCTCCGAAGTGCGGAAATGTTTTCTGCAATGTCCGTAGCAGGAACCTCTGCGGACATGAGTGTTGTAGGAGACACGCAGCATGCGCTGTCTCCAAGGATGATCTCCAGTATTGGGACCCTCAGGTATGTACTGTATGCACTAACCTGATTACTGAGGCTTTTGATTCCCCTAGAACGGCGGAATCAAGGGATATAGCTAGGGAAAAGCTCCGTACTTGGGTAAGGGGCTTCAAGAAGAACACCTCTGGCCCTTATCTTCCTAGTGAGAAGATGAGGGCGTATCTTTTTCCCCAGGCATCAGCTGAAGCAGTGATTCCCCAGCCTCAAGAGGAGATCCCCCAAGACCTAGTCCAGGTGGACGAGGAAGTCGCAGATGCGATGCAAGACATCCAGTTGTGTGACAGGATGTCTGAAGTGGACGAAGGTTTGGAAGAAGACCTCCTGGCAGAAGGTCAGGATCAAGTTCAAACCCCGGATGTCGCAGAGGATGGGGTCGACGAGGTGTCGGCTACTCCTGTTCAGATGCCGGAGCCCATCCCCTCAACATCCGCTGGTCTCCCAGTAGAACTGGGACAGGCCCTCTCTTCGATTGTTGGAATGATCCAACAAATGCAGAAGGAGAATCAGGAGAAGGCGGCTGCAATGGAACTGCGTATGCAGTCCCTAGCAGAATCACATGGGCCCCGGAAAAGGCTCAATGTGAAAGACCTTCCCATATGCTCAGATGCTAACCCATGGAGGTATGCTGAGCACATGCCAATGACGACTGGTAAGATCGTCATTTCGGATAAGCTGGGTTCAGTTCTCCTAGAGGAGGTAGAATTCTGGCCCAGCAAGGCATCATATCCGGACTGCTATGTCCGGCTGAGAAAAGAACCAGCTTCAAGGGAGGAGACAGAGCCGAAAGAGGTCATTATTATGGACCACGCTAAGGCTCAAGCCCTACTTTCATCCTCGATGAAAGAGAGGGGCTTCTCGAATTCGAAGGTAGCAGCATTGAGCAAGAAGCTCCCTTCTTTTGTGTCCTCTTCTGATAGAGCCTTCCCCTTTTTACAAAAAGGGTTTGCGGCTGTCCTAAAGGCAATTGAGGCCGGCAAGCCTTGCCCCTCCCTGGAGGAGTGTAAACCCTTGTCGCTGGCTCTGCCTATGGACCACAAGGACTGGAAGGATGTCCATCTGACATTCTCAGTGGGAAAGTTGGAGGCTGATATTGCCGGACGGCAATTCGGCGAGGACCTCCCCAAGTTGTCCGAATTTCTTTTACGAAGAGAGTTCGAGACAAAAGAAAGACTGGCTGCCTCAATGTCTCATCAGACTACTCTTGAGACGATGGCAAGTGACCCTAAGGTCCATGAAATGTTCATGGTAGTGGCTAAGTCTCACCTAGCCACAGTGACGAAGGACCTTTATGGCTTCGTCAAGGCAAGGAGAGCTTGCAGGGAGTTCGTGTTCACCGGGGCTTCGGTGAGACACGAGCCAAGGAAGTTAATATCCTCCAACATTTGGGGAAAAGACCTTTTCCCTACCGATGTGGTCAAAGAGGTTGTTGATAAGGCCGCCGTGGAGAATAGAAACCTTCTCCAGAAGTGGGGCCTGGCTATCAAAAGAAAATCTTCCCCGGATGAGGGTCCTCAACCAAAGAGGAAGAATATGAGGTCTAGGCTACCGTCTCGGCCAGCCAAGCCTTATAGACAGCAACAGCAACTGCAATTGCCTTTGCCTCCAGTGCCCCAGATGGTGGCACAAACCCCGACTACTTTTCAGTGGGTACCCCAGGCTGTGCCAGGTCAGTCAACCACATTCACCCCA
Source organism: Palaemon carinicauda (assembly GCF_036898095.1). Lineage (NCBI taxonomy): Eukaryota > Metazoa > Arthropoda > Malacostraca > Decapoda > Palaemonidae > Palaemon > Palaemon carinicauda. The sequence goes on from NC_090757.1 coordinate 78,951,834, forward strand.
ACGTTCGAAGGACAGTCTTCTTCCTTTCGTGCAAAACCTAGAGGAGCAGCCAGAGGCTCGTCTAGGCGCCCCTCAAGGGGAAGGGGATTCAGAGGTGGTCGTGGTCAGGGAGGCAAGACCTCAGGACGGCAGTCCAAGTGAAACGATACCGGTAGGAGGGAGACTAATGAAATTTTGGGATCGCTGGACCTTCGATCCCTGGGCCCAAAGCCTACTCAAGAATGGACTGGGTTGGAGCTGGTACAGCACTCCACCCCCATGCCTTCGGTTTTTCCAACACTCCACCCCCATTTTGGAGGAGTACGTTCAAGAACTGCTGGAGAAAAATGTGATCCGAAAGGTGAAGTCCATCAAATTCCAAGGGAGGCTGTTTTGTGTTCCCAAGAAAGACTCGGAAAAGCTCAGAGTCATTCTGGACTTGTCACCACTCAACAAGTTCATAGTGAATTGCAAATTCAAGATGCTAACACTGCAACACATTAGGACCTTACTGCCCAAGAGGGCATACTCAGTCTCTATAGACTTGTCAGACGCCTATTGGCACATCCCAATCAGCCGTCGACTCTCCCCCTACCTAGGGTTCAGGCTACAACGGAAACTGTACGCCTTCAGAGCCATGCCATTCGGGCTAAACATAGCCCCAAGGATTTTCACGAAGCTTGCGAGCGCAGCTCTCAAACAATTACGCCTAAAGGGAATTCAGGTAGTAGCCTACCTGGACGACTGGCTGGTGTGGGCAGCATCCGAGACCGAATGCTTGCAAGCTTCCAGTCAGGTGATCCAGTTCCTAGAGTACCTAGGCTTCAAGATCAACAAGAAAAAGTCTCGACTTTCTCCATCCCAAAAGTTCCAGTGGCTGGGAATCCACTGGGACCTTTTGTCACACAGTTTCTCCATCCCAATGAAGAAAAGGAAGGAGATAGCGGGCTCTGTCAAGAGACTTCTAGATTCCAAAAGGATATCAAGACGCGAACAGGAGAGGGTACTAGGCTCTCTCCAGTTTGCTTCAGTGACAGACCCAGTGCTAAGAGCACAGCTAAAGGATGCAACCGGAGTTTGGAGAAGGTATGCATCAAACGCGTGAAGAGACCTGAGAAGACCAGTGCCACCTCGGCTACGTACTCTTCTCAGACCTTGGTCCCAAGCCAGACATCTAAAGAAGTCGGTTCTTCTTCAGCCACCTCCCCCGTCGATGACGATTCACTCAGACGCCTCAAAGGAGGGATGGGGAGGTCACTCTCATCGGAAAAAAGTCCAGGGGACTTGGTCCAAGCTATTCAGGACCTTTCATATAAACTTTCTAGAAGCTATGGCAGTGCTCCTTACCTTAAAGAAAGTCTCCCCGCGTCACTCGATCCACATAAGATTGGTGACAGACAGCGAGGTGGTTGTGAGATGCTTGAATCGACAAGGGTCGAGGTCACCACCTCTCAACCAAGTGATGTTAGCCATTTTCCGATTGGCAGAAAAGAAGAAGTGGTACCTGTCGGCAGTTCACCTTCAAGGAGTCCGCAATGTGACAGCGGACGCTCTATCCAGGTTCACACCGATAGAGTCGGAATGGTCCTTAGACGCAGGATCATTTTCCTTCATTCTGAATCAAGTCCCAGAACTGCAAATAGACCTCTTTGCGACGAAAGACAACAAGAAGTTGCCCCTGTACGTGTCCCCGTACGAGGACCCCTTAGCGGAAGCAGTGGACGCAATGTCCCTCGACTGGAACAGATGGTCCAGGATTTATCTGTTCCCTCCTCACAACCTTCTGTTGAGGGTCCTCAACAAACTGAGATCCTTCAAGGGGGTAGCGGCAATAGTGGCCCACAAGTGGGCGAACAGTATGTGGTTCCCCTTGGCGTTGGAACTACAGATGAAGTTCGTGCCGCTACCACATCCAGTTCTGACCCAGCGAGTCCAGAAGTCGACTGTCTGCGCTTCATTACAGAAAACCCAGACCCTGCAGCTCATGATTTTCTCGCCCTAGCGGTGAGAAAGCGTTTCGGGATTTCGAGAGCCAGCATAGACTTCCTAGAGGAATACAAGTGCAAATCGACTAGAAGGCAATATGAGTCATCTTGGAGAAAGTGGGTGGCCTTTGTAAAGGCAAAGAATCCGCAGGAGATCTCAACAGACTTCTGCTTATCTTTCTTCATCCACCTCCATGGCCAAGGATTGGCAGCTAACACGATTTCAGTGTGTAAATCGGCTTTGATGAGACCCATTTTATTTGCCTTCCAGATCGACCTAGGTAACGAGATCTTTAATAAAGTTCCGAAAGCCTGCGCTAGGCTCAGACCTTCAGCACCTCCAAAGCCCATTTCATGGTCTTTAGACAAAGTTCTTCATTTCGCCTCCCTGTTGAGCAATGAAGAATGTGCGTTAAAGGATTTAACGCAAAAAGTTATTTTCCTATTTGCACTCGCGTCCGGGGCCAGGGTTAGTGAGATCGTAGCCCTCTCGAGAGAGGCAGGTCGTGTTCAGTTCCTGGATGGGGGGGAGCTGAACCTGTTTCCGGATCCTACGTTTCTCGCCAAGAATGAGTTACCCACCAACAGGTGGGGTCCCTGGAGAATCTGCCCTCTGAAAGAAGATGCATCTCTATGTCCAGTAGAATGCCTAAAGGTCTATCTTCGTAGAACTTCAGACTTCAAGGGTAGTCAACTATTCAGGGGAGAAACATCAGGCTCAAATTTATCTCTGAATCAACTCAGAGCGAAAATGACATATTTTATTCGCAGAGCGGATCCTGACAGTACACCCGCAGGTCACGATCCGAGGAAAGTTGCCTCATCCCTAAATTTCTTTAATTGTATGGATTTTGAACATCTCCGTTCATACACGGGCTGGAAGTCTTCCAAGGTGTTCTTTCGCCACTATGCGAAGCAAGTAGAGGAACTTAAGAGATCTGTGGTAACAGTGGGTCGTGTAGTTAACCCTACTGTTTAACTCTGCAAGGAACAGTGGTCTTAATTGGGACGATTAAGTCCAGGGTGAGTGTGTAGGTACATACTGTACTACAAACTAAATGAGGGCACCAAGTGCCCATATAGACTGTTCCTTCTTTCAAAGGTGAACCTTGCATAAGTTCAGACATGTGTGCCAAGCGTTTCTAACGCTAATGTGATTGATTTGTAATACAGATTTTTATGACTTGATACCTTGGTATCTTATTAAAGTGGTGTTTAATGGTTTTTCTTTCAGATAAACAAGTTCTGTTTAGTATCATACTTATGCTTAAAGTTTTGGGTTACCCTCTTTTATATAAATATATATATTTGTTGTTAACCTGTCTGTTTATTATCTGTCAATAAACTTGTTCTTGAGAACCTTGCGTCTCTCTCACCTGTGTCAATTTATTGGTATAATTGAGCATTTTAATTCTATGTATCTTATCCGGGATAATTCTGATAGAATTGTTCTGTTATGCAAGCTATGTTGCATTGGTTTATGTAAGTCCCCTAATGGGAGGACTCCGTCCCATAAAGGGACGAGGGCGGTTTTATTAGTTTCTTCCTATGCGGATATAAACCTTTGTCCAATACAAGTATTGTGCGGATTACTGGTCAATAGATTGACGCAGTGGTTCTATACAAACTATGCTTTACTTAATATAGGGCGAGACCACTATATTAGCTTGCCTGGTATTCATACATAGATATATGTACTCTTCGAGACTTTCCAGAGTCTAGTAGGACTCTTCCCTGTAGGGGGCAGGAAGCTCTAACCTAGTTTATAGTTAGTTGAAAAGATGTATAACGGTAACATCTTAGGTCTCTAGGTCTAGTCGACCGGGAATAAATACCTCCGGGGAGTACGGCACGTTCTGAGAATCCACAGATACAGTAATGCTCTGGTACACTTCCATCAGGACGACATGGCTTGAACCCAAAAAACGGATTTTGAGCGAAGCGAAAAATCTATTTTTGGGTGAGATAGCCATGTCGTCCTGATGGACCCGCCCTTGCCTTTCTAAGAAAGGGCTGTAGGACCCCTCCCTACATACAGTATCTGTAGCACCTCGTGTACGCTACAAGGAATACAGATGGCGCCAGGATTGGCGCCAGGCACGCATACGAATCGGGGGATTGGGAAGCCTTGGGAGCGGCTCCCCCCTTTTTCTTTCCCGAATTCGTATCTCGTCAATCTCCCTCCTACGAGACGAATCTCTGTTCAGGTCGTAGATTGCCATGTGACGTGTCTAGAATACGTCCTCTGATATGTCGCGATATCCCTTTCACGAGGGATACTCGCTCCAGGAGTTAGAATTCTGGTACCTTAAGGTAAATTCTCTGGGAATATCGCCGTAGTTGTAATATACCCTAGGAAGCTACCCTATAGGAACTTCCATCAGGACGACATGGCTATCTCACCCAAAAATAGATTTTTCGCTTCGCTCAAAATCCGTTATATATATATATATATATATATATATATATATATATATATATATATATATATATATATATATATATATATATATATATATATATATATATGCATATATATATATATATATATATATATATATATATACATTCATATATATATATATATATATATATATATATATATATATATATATATATATATATATATATATATACACATATATATATATATATATATATATATATATATATATATATATATATATATATATATATATATATATATATATACATATATATATATATGTATATATATATATTATATATATATATATATATATATATATATATATATATATATACACATATGTATGTATATATATACATACATATATATATATATATATATATATATATATATATATATATATATATATATATATATATATATATATATATATATATATATATATATATATATATATATATATATATGTAAATTCTTACAAAGCTGGTCTAGCATGAGAATAGAGTAATTTATTCAAGCTCGTATGGTGGGTCATAATCATGTAGGATTAAGTATATGTATTTTAATCACATAAGACTGCGTTCATTCATTTAGTTATATTTTCATTTACTTCTGTATATGTATATTTACTTTATTTTAAAGAATTATGTTTTTTATTTCACCTAATTATGTTACGAAGTCTTATGTAACTTGTTGACAAGTATGCTGTATGACACACTCTAGGGATTGCATCATGTTTTCATGTTGTAGGAAACTGCATGAAGGCTCTC
>NC_090757.1:78967016-79002016 GCF_036898095.1 Palaemon carinicauda
GAATTTTGAGTTTGCAACACGTAGTTATTTATGATGAATGTATATTCCTCACACTCGTAATTTTAATCAATGTAAATATCAATCACAATGGCATTTAATACCGAATTCTACTTTGGGAATATATATCCAACGGAATTCATTTATGATGATAGCTTATGGCTAGGCAGAGATTTTAAACTCTGCCTTTTCTGCTGAAACCATGCCTGCGAGGACTCTACCAACTGATATATCAAGAGAGATAATAATTTTATGACAAGTATGAAATGCTATTGTGTTTGATATTTACATATGAATGGATGTTTATATAGGAAAAGGGGAACTGACAACTCATTGGGGTACACATGACGAGGTGCGTGAAGTGCTTGAATTTTGTAAATAAATTGGTTAACCTTTTATACCTAGACCGTGCATAAGGAGGTTTATTACCTGAAGGTGGCAAGGAAGTTTAATTCTTGGAGGTGCCCTATTCCTGGATTTGTGAAGCCAACCTGAGTGTAAAAGCAAAAAGCTCAATCGCCTGTGGTGTGACCTAACAAAGCATGGTAGCTCACAATGTTTAATAAAGTGGAGATGTGGCTGGTAGCTCATTTCAACAAGAATAATTATTTTGGAAAGACATAAGCTTTTATTTTATTGCTTATATGATGGCTACTTCGTCCAATGCATATGGATGCACTCAAAGACTCGGTGAAACCTCGAATCCATTGGTTACATTTCATTGGTATGTATTCTATACGCTATACCTTTTGCACATCATTCGTTCTCTGAACGTTGATAAAACTAGACCTCAGGTATAGTTGTTCATTAGTGGCTCCAGTAAGACAGCGAGAGACGGCATTTCCTGCTTGGTAGAGTGTCTCATTAAAAACCACATACACTACATAATTTTTACCTTATAACCTATCCTATAAAGTAGTAAATTGAGTAGTTATTTGTATAGTGACAGTAGGCTATTAAACGGTTAATCACCTTGCCATTTACAGGGCAAAATTCTCATATATTGCAGTGGAGATTGGGAACTTGTGCTTCTCTCAGTTTAGTGAATTAACACCTACCCTACTCCCCTAGTACTATATAGAGTTGAATGTGCTCACTTTCCTACCCATTCCCCATCCTTTCCCTTTAACCAGAAAAGATTTTGGTCAAACTGATAGCTCTTAATAAATCGCCATAAAGCAAAAACAAAAGTTATATTCAGTTAGCATTCAAGCCTTGTAATTTCAAATATAAAGCAAATAGACTATTTCCATTAGCTAGCAGATAAATAACGAAGAAAAAGATGCCTAGATAACCATTAAATATCCGAACTAAATGCAAAAGGCACTTGAAGGTACGACCAAGCTCTGTCTCTCCTGGGAAGTCATGAAATATTCCCATGAAAAATAATAAGTGGGAAAGACAGGTACACTGTGGTTTTAAAAGAAAAAAATCTTTTAGACACACTCAACCCCAAAATAAAAGAGGAGCTAAAAAAGCTCACCCTAGTTCCAATAACACCCCCCCTCCCCCACCAAATACAATGTAGAACGTACTATTATGATCCCTGGTCTAGGCAGCAAAAATATATTATATATTACAGCTGGCCAGTTACATAACCTCCCTAGTTCCCAACTCACCTGTTTGTTTTTTCATAAATCTGTTACACTTGAATACTACCCGAGCTCTGAGAAAATCATACAACTCCAAGACGCAATTATATAATAGCACTGAATATCGAAAGGTCTCTTGTGTAAACTCCAAAAAAAAACAAAAAAAAAATGGGTAATTATTATTAAGAACTATTCAAAACAACATCTAACTTCGATTCTTAAACAGGGATACGAGAGAGTTCTATAAGATATACTGGTGATCAAAATAATACACTCTTTACAAAAATAAATATATTCTATAAAAAATCTATATTAGTACCAAAAATTATTGCCAAAATTAATCACTCAAGAAAACATTACAATCTGAAAATTATATAATAACTTCACTGTTTAAACCTAACCTCACGGGGCCAGTTACAAAATCTTATAATAAATACATACTTATATTAACGCAATACTCATGAAATATCTTTCAATGGAGTGGTCAATGTTTGAACACACTACACATGATATATGTTATGTTGGATAAAACCTATTCACTTTCGAGAGAGCACACACTCGAGTCACTTTAGAGAGAGGTGAACTTTGGCTCTTACAAAGGGATAGGCTGGGGGCAAGGCCTTACGGTGTACGGTTGCCAACAAGTCAAGTATCAGATGAATACTAACACATAAGCAAAGCCACTCTCTCTCAACTAACTCTGCCCATGTCCGTCTTCGAAATAATAAAAAAATATGAAATTAACTCTGGGGAAATATAACACTTGGTAATCTCTCACAAACATGATGCAATACCTTCTAAAACGAAGAAGAAACAAAAGAATTAGAAAAGCCTTCGTTCATACCTCATATGGTTTATACAGCATACTTAGACAGCGTACATAAGACTTCGTAACATAAAAACGTGAATTAAAAGTTAATTCTTGAAAATAACCTAAATTCAAGTATATTGACTTGAATGAAAAATACAATTACATGAATGACGAATTTCTTACATAATTTACATATAATTACTTAAATCTACAAGAGAGGAACTACCTTACTGGCTGGTTATATACATTTTACATACAGAATGAAATACATGAAGGAAATATTCACTCTACACAAGTCCAGCTTCGTAAGAGTACCCAAATCCTTAAAGAAATTAATAAGCATATTGATAACATCTCAGAGGAAGTCCTTATACGGGAAATAGAGGAAAATAACACAAACATAATGGTCACAAACCTCCTAAAACTCAAATGGGGCAGAATGTCTGACAGTTGAAAAAGTCCATATAACAAAAAAGATAATAAAAGATGATAACTTAGCTGGAAACAGGTCAATCCCCCCTCATTAAGTAGATAAAGACATCGTTATTGAAAGTGCCCCATGCTACAATTGCTTCAGATATAGTCATTTAACAAAAGATTGCCCCACAGAAAAGAAAACCATATGGACCAACTGTTCAGAAGTAGGCCACAAATACAAAACTTGTAACTCCCAGACTCCAAAATGCATAAACTGCACCGCCCCTCACAAAACCTTGTAAGCCTTATGTCCAATTAAAAAAATGTAATAAAAGGAGAAATAGAAAAACGCAGAGAAGGTGCCAAAACCACACAAACAGGGTAGACATATGCAAACATGGCTGCTTGAGTAATAAACTGCCCCCTTCCCTAAAATAGAACAACAAATTCAACAGTAGACCTACCTATTAACGCAATAAGGACAATATACACAGCCCTAATTAGTGCCCATATTTAGGAAGCTATTGACCAAGGCTTGTTCCAAGAAACCATAGACGAGATCTATGAACTATATGTCCTACCAAAGGTAAAACTCCCAAACAGAATGGCAGAAAGCAGCAAAGCTGTCCTTGCTCACTTAGGGATGACACTTTCACACCAGACAAAGATAAACCCTGAAACTCCCCCAGAAGAAATAGCAGTGGAATCTGACGAGGAGATAGGGTCTGATGAGGAGGAAGAAATCGAAATCGAGGACGAAAATGAGGAAGAAAAAAGGAAACCCCCGAGGAAGTCCCAACAGCAACAGCAATACCCAAACAAAGGGGAACTACAACAGAAAGGCTAAGGAGAAAGAAATGGAAAGAAAAGTGTTTCACGAGGAACTTAATATAGAACTATATGTCTCAAAGGAAAAACACCTGTGCCCCAAAAACTCAATAGACAGGAAAAGAGAAATCACGCTCTCAGGCAGTAACATAGCAAAGGTTACATGGAAGCAAGAAGACTTCACAAGAAGGGACACAGTTAACCTGCTGACAGAAAATATAAATAATGACATGAAAAGTGATAAAGATAAAGAAAGCTGAAGTGGAGGAATACAATCAAATTAAAGAAGGAATCACCTGTTAAACTAAAAACACAAAAACATTAACAAATGGCAAAAGGAGACACAAGGGCTTATACTCACCAATTAATAGAAGAAATCACAATCATTCAACACAATGACCAAGCATGGACAACAGGGAAAAATGCTCTCACAAACACTTACATGAAACTCAACCCATATATAATACTATTAAACCTTACAAATACTTTAAACGAGGAGCAAATGAAAATCTATACATATAATGTCTGGAGCAAGAATGCACAAAACGAAAGAAATGCAGGTGTAGCCAAAGCAATCAATGTGTCCATCAAAAACAAGCTAATAGACACTTATAATTCAGACATGCTAACAGTACAGATATAAACCACGAAAAGTCCAATGAACTTTTTAACCACCCAAAAGACCATTCCTCCTAAACAGATATTTCTCCGCTCATGCACAGCAACGTTCCCACACACATAATAGGACATTTAGGACACCAAGACACAAACACAATAGGAAATGCATTAAATCATCATATAAGCAATAACCTTCTAATACACATAGGCCCAATGTTCAACACAGTGGTAAACAAACTAGATAAACAATACGCCAGCAGACCTGACATCATACTTACAAACAATAGAGCACACTTAAACTACAACATATCACCAGGGCAAATTACATCATCTAGTCATATTCCAATCATAATAAAACTCTCAACAAAACTAATACTCATAGAAATAAAAAAAAGCTCAACATAAAGAAGGCTAATTGGGAAATCTTCAAAGATACAATAATGAGGAAAATAGCCACACAGGAGCAGGAAATAGACCTCAACACCAAAGAAACTACAACAGAAAACACAATAAACTCAACAATAAACAAATTGATGTCTTATATCTCAGAAACAAAAGAAACAGTCTCCCCAATAAATCAAATATCATACTATAAACACGCCCCAGATAGCGACTACTTGAAACTACTCACCAAACAATTGAATTGCCTACAATTAAACACACAGAGATGGATAAGGATAACCTACACCTTAATAGGACACATCCAAAATGAAAAAATTGAACAATCTAACAGATTAAATATAGAAAACGGGAACAACATGTTAATAAAACTAAGACAAACATACAAAGACCAGGAGAAATTCCGGAAATATTACAAAGATAACAGGGGAAACCAAAAATAGGAATACCATACGTAATCAACAATAATGGTGATAAAGTATAAGACATGGAAGACCAAATTAAACTACTAACTGAAACGTGGGCGAGCACACTGGAAATTAGAGACCAAGAAAATGCAAATTTCGATAGGGACACAGAAACAGAAGTCCTCAACTTCCTACAATAAATGACCGAATGAATAATCCCCTATGAAATTGAGATCTGCAAAGACTTGATGAGAACAACTACTTAATAGCAGACATTAAAACACATGAGATAATGAAAGCTCTGAGAGCTTTTAAACACAAAAGGACCAGGTATAATCGGCATAAAATAGCTAATGCTATCTGAACTATCAATGGTGGCAATGGTATGGAAAAGACATCAACAAATATCGAACATACCACTCTCAATGAGATATTTTCCAAAACCAAACAAAGAAGGAATACTCATGCTTCCCCCCCCGTCGCAACCCCCCCCCCTACAAAAAAGGGAAAGACTCAAAACAGTCAGCAAACAGAAGGCCAATCACTCTGCTGAAAATGCCGGGAAAAGTGTTTAAAAAAATCCTAAACACAAGACTAGGAGATTCCTAGAAAACAACAATAAACTCTACAAACACCAACACGGTTTCAGAACAGGGAGAAGCACTGAAACTGCTCTCATGGTAAATTACGAAACAATAGCCATGAACCAGCAAAATGAAAAACACTAATGCAATGTCATCTGCAGAGATATCTCTAAGGTATTTGATAAATAATGGCATGACGAACTCAAATATAAAATACTCCAATTTGAGTTACCAATAATAATGGAAAAACTCCTCTCAAGCTACATGAAAGACAGACCTGTCGGTATACGTAGCAAAGATGGGAAACTGGATGAAACAATCGATATAAGAAGTAGGGTACCACAGGGGGTATACTATCACCACACTTTTTATAATCTACACAGAAGATATATCAACAACCCTCGAATATGTCATATACTATGCCGATGCAGATAACATGACACAAGTAATAAAGTATCCTACAAATTTCAAAAGATTTTTTAAAGTAAAAACAGAGAGATCAAAGTAATAAATGAGTAAGAAAACAAGTGGAAAATATAGACAACCAAAAACAAATTTCAACTCTTGTTAGCATAAAAAATAAACCATTATAAATTACAGTAAACAAAATAAAGATTCCATTTAGTAAAGAAGTTAAAATCCTTAGTCTGTCTAGCAAAAGAACTTGCATAAGATACCCTGTCAAACAAAAACTCCAATTGGCAAAACACAGAAAAGGAGCATAAAAACATTTTAAACTATTGGATAAAAACATAAGAATAAATCTTTACAAAAACCTTATAAGACCTCTATTCGAATACCCAATAGCACCACATGTATAATGGCTCAATCAAAGATGAAAAACGTACAAAAATTCCAAAATTTAAACCGTAAGAAACATACATGGCCTAAATAATAATAATAATAATAATAATAATAATAATAATAATAATAATAATAATAATAATAATAATAATAATAATAATGGTAATGACATCGATGAAAACAGCGAAACAATCCATAACATATACAATATCGAACCATTAAAGGCCAGGTACCACAGAAGAGCCACACAAGTCTGGGAAAGATTAAAAAATAATTACCCAGAACTTACAACAACGAGTGAGGAAATAACACACACACAAAACGAGCATTCGTCGAAGAAAAGGACGAACCAAATCCAGAGTATTAAAATAAAACAAAGAATAGATAAACATAAATAAACAAACAAGCCCAAGAAATGGATTTATTATGAATGCACAAGTCCCTCGGAGGCTGGCAAGAGAATTACCTCATGGTAATCCACAAGGCGTGATGTTGGGGAAAAAAAAAAAAAAAAAAAAAAAAAAAAAAAAAAAAAAAAAAAAAAAAAAAAAAAAAAAAAAGCTATTGGGTTTGCCCCAATTTTTCCACCTTCCACTGTACTTCATTTTAACCCTTTTTCCTCCAAATCCTTCCAAAATCCTAATTCCCCTCCTCCCCTCCCCCAGAAAAACCATCACATGAATCATTAAACGAAAATTTTATAATAATTCACTTTTCATTCTTTTGGGATATTCTAATAAAGACAGAATATAGATATATAAAATGTACTAGAAAACCTGAAATAAACGATTTCATTTAAAAATTTACGTGGTCCGGTGATCTCCCTCATTCCCTTTAGACACAGTGCCCTGTATCGTGCAATAAGTTTGTGATATCAAGTTTAGCATCATATTTGTATAATATATCAGAATTTAGATTTGTGCTTTCAGCTTTTAAACGCTCTTATTATATTTTGTAAAAAGTCACAGTAACATTGATGAAATAGTGTTACAATGGGGTATCATACATTCCTCCTCTGGTTTAATGTCTCAGGAATTGACTGGTTCATTTCAGTGGCCACTAGTTAATTTCCCTTTAATGACTGCATCTACACATCTTTTATTATTCTGATAATGGTTGCCTGTAGCAGTTTAATAGGATAAAATTCTATTCTCCCGTACCATATTTGGATTTTTGTATCATGTCTTCGTTCCTTGAATAAATTTGTACGTTTTTTTTTTTTTTTTTTCGTGTTTCATTGATAAAACATTATTTTAAATATATCTCTTTGTTAGATTTTAAATTTCCTTATGATAAAAAGATGATAAAGTCATTATTTTTAAAGGTAATGCTATGACAGTCATGAGACGTGCAAAGGATTTGGTCCTTTCTGCCCTACCCGGCATGTGTGTCCGCTATCCTAGTGGCTTCGCAGATTTGTATAGGGATAGTAACCAGTGCCATCTCCAGGTATTAAACTGCCTTGGGAGGTACCCTATTCCAGGATTCATGAAGCTTACCCGTAAGTAGCGCAAAAAGCGCTGTTGACCGTGGCATGACCTACCAGAGCACGGTAGCTCACGATGTTTGGTAAAATGGAGTTCAGTTAAACTAGAATAATGGTTTTAGAACGATATAAGCTCTCATTTTATAGCTTAAAGGATACCTAGTTCGTGTTCTGCATATAAATGCATCTAAACACTCGGCAAATCCTTCAATCTATTGGGTTAGAGTTCTCTTGCTTGAGGGTACACTTAGAGGTATTCTATCTTTTTTTTCTTGATAGAAAAACCATGGATGCCTGGTTGTTTATCAAGAGGTTGTCTTTTCCTTATCTGATTCTTTTACTTTACAAAACCATCCTTACTGTCCTCCCTTCAGTTAAAGTGGCTATCCTGGAGGGTATTTAGCCTGGCATGGTGTATTGGCTCCTCCATGTTGACCAGTTTTTCCAACTTTTTTTCTATATTCTATGGGTTTCATCGATCACTTTATTTATATATCTGTACATATTTTTCTTGTTATCATTCTTGCTAATTTGGTTTTTAAGTATGATGTATCTATTTTATCACCATTAATTCTTATGCTTTCTGGAGACATTGAGCAAAATCCGGGTCCAGTTCGTCCTAAATTTCGTCAATGTTGTCTACTGTATTATATTATTAGTGGTATTCATACAGATTTTCAAGATCTTACAGTTGCGTCCAGAAAGTATGATATTCTTTTGTGCTCAGAAACTTTAGTTTCTAATATGAGGCACTCATATGAGCTCCTTATAACTGATTTTAAGAAGCCAATAATATTAAAATGCTAGACCATCCCTAAGGCCAGGGGAATGGTGGTATATATTAGTACTGAGTACCCTACTTCTCATAAATCCTGCTATGAACGTCATGAGATTCAGGTAATACAAGTTTGTGGTAGGCATACCAACTTCTATTTGTTTTTGATCTACTGGAATCCTAACATGGATGATTCTATCTTCTATTGTCTTCTTACCATTATTGCTAAGATACAACAAGATGATAGAAAGGCCTCTTTTGTCTTTGTTGGTGATTTCAATGCTCACCATAGGGAGTGGTTAAATTCTGTCTCCTACCGATCGGCATGGTTTAAGAGCTTTAGACTTTGCCTCTGAATCAGGCTGTGAGCAAATTATAAATGAAGCTACTCACATGTCTGGTAACTGCTTGGACCACTTATACACTGACTCCCCTGGCGTTATAACAAGTAAGGTTGGTTCTCCAGTTGGGAAATCTGATCATGCCTTGATTTCATCAGTAGTGAAGACTGAGCAGCCTATCCCTGATGTATCTTACTCATGCAAAATTTATGTGAAATCTCCAGCAGACTGGAATGGGATTTTGAATGATCTTTTAGGCTTCAATTGGTCACAATTGTATAGTAGTGCCTTTGAATAAGAATCTATTACACATAATTGATAGGCATATCCCTTCTTGTGTACTAAGGTACCGAGAAAAGGACAAACCATGGTCCCATGATGATTGCAGATGTGCTTATTTGGAGAAGCAGGAGGCCTATCATCTTTGGAAGGGTAACAGATCACATTTGACCTGGAATAACTATACTCAGCTTATAGCTTTTGCTCAGCGAGTTTATGCTTCAGTGGAAAAAGAATACAATTTAACCATAAAAGAAACCCTTTTTGGTACAACCCAGGAGCATAAGTGGTGGACTACCCTAAAATCTGCACTCTTTGGTGTAGATGCAACAGTTCCTCATTTACTTGAACCAGATGGCTCTGTCATTCACTGTCCAAAGGAAAAGGCAACCCTTTTTGGACAGCAAGCAGAGTAATGAGAAACTCGAACATCCTCCTTCCTGTTTACCCGATGCTAAACTAATTATAGTCATTTTTTTTTTAGTAAGGCAGATTTGCGCTGACTCGCAGGGGTGCCCTTCTAGCTCGGAAAAAGTTTCCTGCTACCTGATTTGTTGGACAAGATCATTCTAATCAATCAGGCAGCGAGAAACCTTTTCCAAGCTAAAAGGGCACCGCTGCGAGGTGATGCAAATGTGCCTCATTAAAAAAATTTAGTATAGTTTAGCTTTTTGATCTTGTAAAATTGAAGCTCTGTTAATGGACCTTCATGCTTATGGAGGTGTAGACCCAAATGGTATTTTTCCTTTGTTTTTTATAAAGACTGCACATTTCTTAGTTCCAAAGTTATCTGTTATTTTGCGCAAGTTAGCTAGAAGAGCTTTTAGCACTTGTTGGGGAATTGGTAATATTACACCACTATATAAATATGTTTGTGGTAGCTCAATTCCAACAGGTTACCGCCCAGTTTCCATAACTCCCATAATATCTAAAGTTTTTGAACGTCTTTTGTCAAAACCTTGTAATAGGTTTGCTGAAGGTAATCATCTGTTCCCTAGGAGCATGTGATGCCCCTCTTACAATCTCCAATGCTGTACAGAGTCCCTTGATTGTGGTCAGGAAGATCGTATGGTTAGCCTTGATTTTAGTGCTGCCTTTGACCGTGTTAATCATGAGGCCCTTGTTTTCGAGTGGGTGGGTTATTTCTTAGCATTATTATTGAATTTTTAAGTAAAAGATTGCAAAGAGTCGTTATTGAGGGGCACCATAGTATGTATAGGAATGCGATATCTGGTATTCCTCCGGGTAATGTTCTTGGCCCATTACTTTTCATACTATATACACATGATATGTGGTTTGGTCTAGAAAACAAGCTTGTTGTATATGCAGATGATGTTACTCTCTTTGCATCAATTCCATCTCCTGAATGTAGATCTGGGGTGGATGAATCCCTTAATAAAGTTATAGCTAAAATTAGTGCATGATGCAAATTATGGGGTATGAAGCTGAATCCTAACAAAACTCAAAATATGATTGTAAGTAGGTCAAGGACAGTGGCTCCTCAACATCCTGATCTCAGCATTGATGATGTTTATTTAACTTTGTATGACTCTTTTAAAATTTTAGATGTGATTTTCGACAGCAAGTTTACTTTTGAGAAACACTTTAGGTCTGTGTCTTCTTCAACTGCACAAAAATGGGCTTATTGAGAGTCTTTCAAGATTTTTGGTGATCAATCTATTCTGAAGAAGGGTTTTAATACTATCATTTTACCTTGTTTCGAGTATTGTTCTCCTGTCTGGTCTTCAGCTGCTGATTCTCATCTTAATTTGTTGGCCAGGAACTTATGGTCCATTAAATTTCTTATTCCTGATCTAGATATTAATCTTTGGCACTGTCGTTCAATTAGTTCATTATGCATGTTGCATGATATTTTTCATAATTCTGACCATCCTTTACATTCTGATCTTCCCGGACAGTTCCATCCTGTTTGTAATACTAGGTATGCAGTTAATTCTAATAGTGAGGCCTTCTTCATCATAAGGCTCAATACTAAACAGTACTCTAGAAGTTTAAATCAGGTGGGACCAAGTTGTGGAATGATCTTCCTAATCAGGTAGTTGAATCAATAGAACTTCCAAAGTTCAAACTTGCAGCAAAAAATTTTATGTTGAACACACATAAGTACTTCATAGTATACATATATATCAAATATCTATTTTAATGTTAATGTTTTTAAAATATTTAATTTTAATTTTCATTACTTCTGATATGGTTTATTTATTTCCTTTTTTCGTTTCCTCGTTGGGCTATTTTACCCTGTTGGAGCCTTTGGGCTTATAGCATCTTGCTTTTCCAACTAGGGTTTATAGCTTAGCTAGTAGTAGTAGTAGTAATAATAATAATAATAATAATAATAATAATAATAATGATAATGATAATAATATTTCATCGGTATGTATTCTGTACACTATACCTTTTGCATATTCTTTAAAGCCATGAAGACAAAAAACCATCACATGGATGATTAAACAAACCTTTCACACTAATTCACTTTTCATCTTTTGCATATTCACTATAAAGGCAGCGAATACAAATATATAAATTATGCTAGAAAACAAGTAAACGATTTCATTTAATAATTTATATGATACGTTTATCTCCCCCATTCACTTTGGACACAGTACCCTGTTTCGTGCAATAGGTGGTGATATTAGGATGAGTATCATATTTGCATGATAGAGTAGAATTTAGATTTATGCTTTCAGCTGTTAAACACTTATGACCTTTTGTAAAAAGTTGCTGCAGCAACGATGAAATACACTTATAACTGGGTATCATACATTCCTTTTTTGCTTTTAATTCCTCCGGAATCAGTCATTCAGTTGCCACTAGTTAAATTCCCATTAATGAGCGCAAAACACATCTTATATTATTCTGATGATTGATGTTTGTAGCAGTTTAAGAGGTTAAGATGATTGAGTATTTCTATCATGTCTACGTTCATTAATGGAACATGTCTTTTTTTTTTCTTTTATCAATAAAATATTTTGTAAATATATCTCTTTGTTAATAGGGAATATTACTTTCTCAGGGTGAAAAGATGATAAAATAAGAATTTTTAAAGGTAAGGCTATGACGGTCACGAACAAGGCGGTTAAATGGGTTGAGACGACGCAGATAGTCAATGCTTATGTGAGACGGTGAAGCCAACTGTCATAACCGACACGCCCTCTATCGTAGGCAGAAAGGACCTGGGAGGAAAGTAATCAGCGATCGTTTTACCCTTTCCGCGTTACCCTCAACTATTATGATAATCCTAAGAATGATCAATCCTCGGACAGAGAAATAAAAGATTGACAGTGATAGAAATGTCATTTGTAACCGGATAATTCTTTCTAATGTTTTCTTCAGGTACAAGAATTAAAGGATTCATCCATCCAGATCAAATACTCTAAAGATGTAATGAGAGGATAACAGATTGGGAGAGTCGTTAAATATGGTCAGAGAATCACAGATCGTAGGGGACCGTCCGCCATGTCCGTAAGATAAGGTGACTTGCGTTCTCTAGAGTAAAGGAAACCATTCGTGGTTTGGGATTTTTTTTTCTCTTTTAAATTATACGTTGACATACAATTCATCCAGTAAGTGACTACTGACTACTAAAGTGTATCAGTTTTGTATACGTCTGAAGACTTCCCATTTTATTTTTCGCTAGTAATTTTGCTGAGAACTTTCTAGCAGCATAAAAATATTTGATCTGAAAGTATTTTTCTGCCACAGCCTTAAGAAGTAAAACAATATGATTATTATCTGGTTCAGTCTCGTACATATGCTTATATGATTTAGAAAATATATTTATAAAAGTATAATAATGTAATATAGAGATTAAAATTTTTTGCATGCCCTTTTATAACCAATTCAAGATGCGTACCAACTCTGAATTTCTTTCACAGCACAGACATATATTTATCACGTCATCATTTTGGTGTATTAGAGCACCTTTATTTTTCAATCTAATCAAGGAATGAAAATAACTGTTATCAGTACCAGTAAGAGCATTAATAGAAGTTTGACACTTCAATGATTTTTCCAGTTTAAAGGCAACAAATCCCGCAATATACGCAACCATGCTACTTGAACACAATGACAAATGTTGACTACTTGGAAGATATGTGAAATCGTCATCGACATCAAAATCTGCTGCTTGTTTTATTTCAAAACGTTTGTCATTCAAAAATTTGTTCCTATCAGTTAAAGAATTTATGGCTTGAACAGAAGAGGTGCATGAAAGAGCAGTCCTGAACTCTCCTTGAAACTAAAAGAATATTTACAGATTCCAGAAGTATGCAGTTCCCTTTAAGCACATCCTGCAAGTCGTTATAAACGGACATTCTTTTGTAAGCGGCAGAAAACTGACGAGCAGTTGGGTTGTTATTACATCCAACTCATAGATCCAACTGCGATTGAAATTCAAAAAAGGTTTACCACATGGAAATTTAAGTTGTCTTAGATATAATTCAGCATGGCCTAGAAAATCTTAAAAGATTCTTACATCATCCTTTTGTATTGGTGTTTTAAACTCCCACTCTCACAGATTCCTAGAATTCATCACGTCAAACAAATTATTTATAATGGTAATGAAATTGATTGTTACTTCGCATCCATTGAACTCTATGAACTAGTTATGAAGACACAACTGCAGTGATTTTGCAACAGACTCACTCAGTAATTGCGCTGCAAGTTTAATATTCATCCTTTTGTTTTAATCCATGCCAGATGGTGTCTTCTTAATTTATTCCCAGAATTTAACATTCGCATTCATGATGCTTATGTAATTTTTCTATGGAATCCCATTTGATAAAGTTTCCCTCCCCATCAACTATATTATTTTTTCCTCTAATGAATTTCTCATTAACTTTAGCATATGGCATGGGTCCAAAGATGTAAATATCTGCTCTTGCGTCACTGGATGAAGAAATTAAGTTTTTATATTTTCAGAATCTAGACTGTAACCAAGCTCTTTGACCATAGCAGCATTCGTTGATAGTCCATCAAAAGCTGAATGTAGCTTAGCCAAACATTACCTTAACAAATTAACACGCTCAGCTCTTCCTTCTTGAGATAAGCAGGGAATGATTCAAATTTGTTAGCGATTTATCAAAATCTTCATCCTTGAAGTGCTTAGAGCAAAATCGTGAGCTAGTAGTTGGAGCAAATTTTTCTTGTCGCGTAGCTCGAACCCATTCCTTTCTAAAGGACTCGTCTTTTGGAGAACTATAAAACAAACGTAATAAAGATATTAATGATGTAGAAGAAATGATAATGACAACGATAATGATTAGTAACCATAATAAACAATGACAATATTAATATTGCAGGTTTTGATAATGTTAAGGAATTCAACAGCAGAGCCAATATTCTTGCTGTTGCTGCTAGGATTCAGTACTTTCCTCAATTTACAATTTTATACAGCACTACATTTAAAATTGAACATTTACCAATGAAATGTATTAGTAGGATTTAAATTTTTGTCGAATCTTTGAGTACATCCCCGCTGTCCAAGTGGCTTCGCGTATTTGTATTGGGAAAGTGACCAGTGGCATTTCCAGGTATTAAACCTCCTTGGACCGTGCGAGGGATTAAAACTCTTTAATTGTTCCTGAGGCTGGAATCACACAGGAAATGAGGCGACACGAGGCACGGTAACACTGAAATCCCAGACTTCTCACACCATGTCACCCTGTCTCATAGGCGTAGGCAAGTGATCACGTTTGTCAGTTAGCACGATGGATTCCTTGGCTAATCTTGCATTAGTTTAATTGAGTAAGCTAAAAAAAGCTGTTGCTTCATAATCATTTTCTATTGAGGAATAGAAAAGGAGAATTAAATAAAATAAAAAATCTGCTAACAGATCAAATACAATGATAAAAAAACCTGATAATTTCAAAATGTCACAAAAGACTTATTTGGAATTAAAATAAATGTTGCTTCCATATTTGCAATCGGGTGGTTGTAACTAGTTAAAACTAATATCCTCTGAGAAACAAAAATTATCTTGTTCCTCAGTTGAGTTTGAAATTAGTTTTGAAGTTTATCAGCAACAGCATAAACAGTAGCAAAGAACACAACAACAAATCACACACACAAACACACACACACACAAACACACACACACACACAAACACAAGCACTAAACATCATCAAAACTATTGCTAACACCAAAATAACGCTTACAACAGCAGGTTGAACCAAAATTTATTCACAACATCATAATACAATTTTATTTGAAAAGGCAATTTTATAATAGCAGGTTGAAAACGATGTATTTAATGTTTCTTTTTTTTCAAATCAAAGTATAATTCCATACTTATTTATAGAAAAAACACATACGATAGCAGGCTGAACACAATGTATTCTTTTTCATGTATAGTCCTATTGAAATTTTATTCTTATTCAAATGAATAAATAGATAATAATTAATAGCAGGTTATTCACAGTGGATTTCTTTTTAAAACATAATGAAATTTTACTACCCAAGTAAATGCAAAATACTGCTGAAGAATACAAGTTTGCCCGGCACACGACACGAAAAGTGAACAGGTTCACTTTTGGTCGACACTTGACCGCGCGTGTGTTCAGTAAAGATCTTTGTTACCACTTTACTCTTCCCGGTGAAACTTTCCTGGTCACACGTCACGCATGTCATCTCACATGATTCCAGCCTGACGGACTAGAGTCCTTATCACAAGTTTTGTGATACAATATACATAAATTAATCGTACCCATAACATAGCATGAGTAGGTTCTTCCGTTCTGTCCATTGATCCCAATTTTGAAGTTATGTTTCAGATACAAACTTGAAAAATAGCTCTCCAATTAAAAGATGTTTTGAAAACAGTATATGCAATCACATTCATAATGCGTGTGTGTGCCTGTTCGTCCGAGTGTGTACTGAAAAGAGAGAGAGAGAGAGAGAGAGAGAGAGAGAGAGAGAGAGAGAGAGAGATATGCTTAAATGCCAATAGAAATAGACTCCAACAGCCGCAGTTTTATAATAACTTTTCTACATAAGTAAAATGGAATATAATCGAAACCACTTAACTTTAAGTGGATTTAACAAATAATAAGACTTCTTAACTGAATGTGGCTTAAGGCAAACCGCTTTGAATCAGCCAAAAAATATTGACATATATTATCACCTAATAATTATCTATATCTGCCATTTGTTTTTGTATACATTTCTAAAGCATGATTTGACGAAAGTAACAAGCTTGTGAAATGTACGTAACGATAAATACAAATCCAATTCAACGCATGAATTCATGTACCGTAAACAATCTCTCTCTCTCTCTCTCTCTCTCTCTCTCTCTCTCTCTCTCTCTCTCTCTCTCTCTCTCTCTCTCTCTCTCTCTCTCAGTATAACCTTTTCTTTCGCAATACCCTGGGCACAGCACCAAGAGCCAATAATGTAAAAGGTCAACTATTTCTCAAGATAAAAGCAAAATGTCATATGCCTGAGTTCGGTACAAGATAGGGTTTTACATAATGACCATAATTGTTCAATTAGCATTCAAAGCACGTCCCCGGTAACGTTAACATGTGTGTAATTTTTAAATTTATTATTATTATTATCATCATTATTATTATTATTATTATTATTATTTTTTTCTTTTTCTTTTTTTTTCTTTTTTTATCATCATTATTATGCTACAACCCTAGTTGGGAAAGCAAGATGCTATAAGCCCATGACCTCCAACAGGGAAAAATGGCCCAGTAGGCTACTTCCCTGTTTTGATAGCTTTATAGCTGTCAAAACAGGACTCATGGCGGGCAGACATGAACAGCCACCCCATTTTAGCACCCTCTCTCCCTCTAGTATCTATACCCGCCACATGTAACGCAAACCTTCTGTAACTGTTATTTACCCAATCTCCTTGATTGATCATGAAAGTGATGATGAAAGACAACAGCTGATCATTAAAAGGACGGTCTGGGGCTGTTAGGCAACTTTGAATAGTGGCTAGAACCATTTTTTTTTGGGGGGGGGGGAGGGGCGTGGGACGTAGATCACAAAATGATTAATTATCACCTCTTTGAGGGTAAATCAGTTTGGTTATAAAAATAGAAATTAACACCTCACCATATATTTTCTTCATTGTTTGTTATCTTGTGCATTTTGGGGGTTTCTAACCAAACTAAAATCTAGATCCATTATATGTGGCGTCTTTTGCAGAAATAGTTAGCTGTATGCCGGCACAAGCTCTTACTCTTTAGCAGTCTAGACCCGACGTCGTGATTTGAAAAAAAGGGACAAAAGTATATCACTACCTCCAATATCAGAAACTGCCGAGCAGACTGCAAATTATTCTAATGAATTATCAATGGGTCAGGTCAGTATCTCTTAACTGACATTTTTGTTCGGAACTCTAAAGTATGAGATATCAGCAAATCCTTCCATAACACCTTGATTTGCTGAATCATTGCTCATGTAACTTAGTTGGTTGGTCAGGGTACCAGCTGTACTACTACTGCTAGAGAGTTATTGGGTCGTTCGGTTGGCCAGACAATAAAACATTAATGCTCCTTTTTTTCTTTGCCTAGATATACATCAACTGCTTGGTCTACTTAATCCATATTCTCCTCTGTTCTTATGCACCTGACCACGCAGAGATTACCAAATAGTTCTTCTTCGCTCAAGGGGTTAACAACTGCACTGTCATATTTTATTGGCTACTTTCCTCATGGTGAGGATAGAATAGACTCTTTGGCTATGGTAAGCAGCTCTTCTAGGATAAGGTCACTCCAAAATCAAACCATTGTTCTCTAGTCTTGGGTACTTCCATAGCCTCTGTACCATGTTACTGTTCATAAGATATTTTATTATATGTTTAAGACTTCTCTCGTAGTTTTTATTTCTTTGTTTCCTCTCCTCACTGGGCTATTTTTCCCTGTTGGAGGCCATGGGATTAAAGCATCTTGCTTTCCCAGCTAGGTTTGTAACATAATAATAATAATAATAATAATAATAATAATAATAATAATAATAATAATAATAATAATAATAATAATAATAATAATTTTTGTAACGAATGCAAAATTTTGGTCATCAAGTCTCTGGAGACCACTCGTTGATATAGAATGATAAAAACAATCGGTCAATTTCTTCGCCAGAAGAACGTGGATATAATACACTCTAAAAACAATGAAGAATGTCTATGGTTTTGTATTATATTACTACTACTCCCTCTATTACAGAAAATGCCACTTTTTAGAATATTGATGCAACTGATAATGAAGATAATAATCATCATCGTAATAATAACATTGATGTAATCATTACTTATACTACTGCAAAAACAACAACAACAACAACTACTACTACTACTACTACTAATGATAAAAATGACATTACTAATGTAAACAATAGTTACCATTATTATCACTATTACAAAGGAAGTCACAGGCTATGTCACAGGTTCTGTGTTTATGAATAATTGTATTGTAGACTAATCATTTCAATATAATATGAAAAACCCTGTAATTTTGTCAGCCTAAAAAAGGAGAATCATATAAGCAATTTCAAGTTACTTTCGAAAAAAGGATCATCTAAAACTGATTGCTCCTAGAAACGTTCCAAATAAAATTATGAGACTACAAGACCTACATCATGGTCAAAGAATCTACATTTACACACTCAAGGTAGCTTCCCAGCAATTGGATCATGGAAAACTTATTTATCATAATGCTTTGCATGATGTTCTTCAAATAACCATTGAGAGAGCCTTACCTTACCTTATTGCCTTATTTTTTTTTGGGGTTCCCCCAGGTCCCTCAGTGTGAGGCACCTCGTATATCCACCAGAGAGTTGCTAATGCATCTTCCGGTGTATTTTGCATCTTCCAGTCTTGGATGGTCTGGGATGCATCTTAGGTATTTATCGAGCTGATTCTTAAACACATCTACGCTCACTCCTGATATGTTTCTTAGATGAGCTGGCAGCACATTAAATAGTCGCTGCATTATCGATGCTGGTGCGTAGTGGATTAATGTCCTGTGCGCCTTTCTCAGTTTACCTGGAATGCTTTTTGGCACTATTAATCTACCTCGGCTTGCTCTTTCTGATATTTTAAGCTCCATGATGTTTTCAGCAATTCCTTCTATTTGCTTCCATGCTTGTATTATCATGTAGCGTTCTCTTCTCCTTTCTAGACTGTATAGTTTTAAAAATTGCAGTCTTTCCCAGTAGTCAAGGTCCTTAACTTCTTCTATTCTAGCAGTATAGGACCTTTGTACACTCTCTATTTGCGCAATATCCTTTTGGTAGTGTGGGTACCATATCACATTGCAGTACTCGAGTGTACTACGCACATAAGTTTTGTAAAGCATAATCATGTGTTCAGTTTTTCTTGTTTTAAAGTGTCTGAATAACATTCCCATTTTTGCTTTACATTTAGCCAACAGTGTTGCTATGTGGTCGTTCCATAACATATTCCTATTTAAAATTACACCAAGGTCTTTAATTGCTTCCTTGTTTGTGATTGTCTCATTATTAGGTCCCTTGTATGCATACACCATTCCTTCTCTGTTTCCATAATTTATTGATTCGAATTTATCGGAGTTAAATACCATCCTATTTATCTCCGCCCATTCATATATTTTGTTTAGATCTCTTTGTAGTGAGTTCCTATCTTCATCACAAGTAATTTCTCTACTTATTCTTGTGTCATCGGCGAAACTTCTCACTACGGAATTTTCAACATCACAGTCTATGTCTGAGATCATAATAACAAATAGCAGTGCAGCTAATACCGTACCTTGGGGCACACCAGATATTACCTTGGCTTCATCTGATTTCTCGTCATTTGCAACCACTATCTGTTTTCTGTTTTGCAGGAATTCTTTTACCCATTTTCCTATCTTTCCCACAATATTATGCTTTCTCATTTTTTTTCTCCAATATGTTATGGTCTACCTTGTCAAAGGCTTTTGCAAAATCTAGATAGATCACATCTGTGTCTTTTTCATTTATCATATTATTGTATATGTTTTCATAGTGTGCTATCAGTTGGGTCTGTGTACTTTTTCCAGGTACAAAACCGTGTTGACCCATATTAAACAAATTATTTTTGACCAAATGGTTCATTATTTTCTTTTTTATTACCCTCTCATACACTTTCATAATATGTGATGTTAGACTAACAGGTCTATAATTGCTTGCCTCTAGTCTTGATCCACTTTTGAAGATAAGGGTTATATAAGCTAATTTTTGTTTAACATATATCTCGCTCATATCTACACTCTGTCTTAGCAATATTGCAAGCGGCTTCGCGATAGTGTTTGCAGTTTTTTTTAACAAAATCGCCGGAACTCCATCTGGTCCGGCTGCCGATCCATTTTTAATTTCGTTTATAGCCGTGACAATATCTGCTTCATTAATATCTATATCCGTTAGATATTCGACATTTTCTTCTCTCATTTCTGTTTCATTATTCTCATTCGCAATTCTTGGCGTGAACTCACTCTTATATTTTTCTGCTAATATGTTGCATATTTCCTTTTTTTCATTCGTTAGCCGTCCTTCAATTCTTAGAGGGCCTATTTCTATTCTCCTTTTATTCATCTTTTTTGCATAGGAGTAAAGTACTTTGGGGTTTCTTTTTATATTTTGAAGTGTCCTTTCTTCTAAGTCCCTTTTTTCATTTTCTTTCGACTGTATAATCTTTTGTTCTGCATTTTCTATCTTACATTTTATTTCCCTCATTTTCCACACATTTTTTTCTTTTGCAAGATTTTTCTTCCACTTTCTAATTTTCTGAAATAAGATCCTTCTGTCTCTTGGTATGCACGTCTTTTGGTTTTTTTTTTTTTTTCGGTACATATTTTTCAACAATTTTCTCCAGTATTTTGTACAGTATGTCCGTATTTACCTGTATATTATCACTTATAAATACATTTTTCCATTCTTTATTCAGTTCTTCATTTATTTCTGACCATTTTATATTCTTACTGTAAAAGTTATATTTTCCATATCCTTCCCAAAGTTTTGTGCTTTTATTAATTCTGTGATCACTTGCTTTGGAATGAACTATCAATTCTATGACATTGTGGTCTGAAATTCCCGTGTTATACACTATTATTTCTTTAACATAATTCACCTCATTCACAAATACTAGATCTAGGACATTTTCCTTTCTTGTTGGAATGTGGTTTATTTGTTGCATATTATGTTCTAATAGCATATCTTGAAGCTTTTCAAATTACCTCTTATCTTCTGCGCTACTATTACTCTCTTTTTTATATGTATATATACAACCACTTTCTTCTATCCGTTCTTTCCAATCCACGAAAGAAAGTTAAAATCTCCGGATAGGAGTATATTCCAGTCTTTATGGTTTCTACATATATCATCTATTTTTTCTATTATTATGTCAAACTCCTTAGTATTTGGGGGTCTGTAAACTACAATATTCACTAGTTTTTCAAATTCAAATTCTACCGCAATCAATTCACATTCTGTGTTGCTGTATTTTTCACAGACTTTTCCTTGATTTATGTCTCTTCCATATATTGCGGTTCCCCCTTGATTCCTATTTTTTCTGTCTGATCTATAAGTTTGGAAACCCTTTATCTGGTCATCACTGCCAGTCTCTTGGGAATACCATGTTTCACTTATATTTAATATATCTATTTTTTCAATTTGGGTTAGTTCTTCTAGGAACTCTATTTTCCTTTTAGAGTTACTCGTGAGAGAGAGAGAGAGAGAGAGAGAGAGAGAGAGAGAGAGAGAGAGAGAGAGAGAGAGAGAGAGAGAGAGAGAGTCTAATTGTTGATAAGTATATCTGGTGCAACAGTAGAAAACCTGAATTGCAGGAAATGCTGATAATCGTTGAAACATAAAAGAAGTAGAAATAACACTGTATTATATGACAGTTAATTAAATATGTAGACTACTTAATAGACAAATTGATTATGATAATAATAATAATAATAATAATAATAATATTAATAATAATAATAACAAAAATACTTCTTTTATGCGCTAAATTCTTCCTCAAACTTCTAAAACTTTGAGAGTATACATCAGGTTTGATTATTAGTCTGTATAAAAAGAAAACTAGACTGAACAAAAGTGTTTGGACGTTGCAAACCTCTGCCAACGCTGATCAATTTACTTTAATCAAGTCACATTCTTATCTCTCCCAAAAGCCAATCATTTGCTCATTGTCAATTGTTCTTTAAAATCCGTCATCAAATATTTACGTAATCTGCCTAAAAGATGAACAGAGAGAGCTTCTTAGCTCCTGAGAGCTGTTAATGTACCCATTTCTATAACACACCCGTGTTCCTCTGTATCCATATAAACTGTGATCTACTGAATGAAAATAGTTATTACCGGATAACTTTCTGAGATCTTTAATAAATCTAATCGTTCGTGATATTTCCATCTTGTGTTTTTTCGTTATATATATATATATATATATATATATATATATATATATATATATATATATATATATATATATATATATATATATATATATATATATATGTGTGTGTGTGTGTGTGTGTGTGTGTGTGTGTGTGTGTGTGTGTTTTAGAAGACAAAGTTATGATGAAATTGAGGAAAATTGCTTAGAAAAGGAGTGGCATACAGAGATTGAGTTTTATACTTAACAATTAGCTTTTTTCGTCATAAGAAAAAAAAAAGCATACCGGTAGGAGTTTCCATCAAGAAAGAAACATGAAATCCAAGAACATATTGGAAAGTATTTACATTGATAGAAATGTGGTAGACCTGTCACTTCGGGTCGTTAAGCGTAATTTGTATGGAAAGAAAAGTTTAAACAATTCGCAATTTACTAAAATTTCATAAAATATGCAGAATTTATATTGATTACGGAAAGACCAATATCCATTTTATACCAAATATGTATGATTTCTTTTATTATTTAATACTGAGAGACACTTCGTTTTATCCTTTTCAAATTTTCAAAAAAAAAAAAATACATAATATATTTTTGGCAATAAGCATTATCATTAGTATCAGTATTAATCTATACCAGGTGCTTAGATCGTTAACTATCCTGGTCATCAGTTAGGATAAACATCAATAGTTACTTCAGTGGAAGTAAGAGTTATCATATTTGTTGCCATGTTTATTTTTTTTATCAGAGAGAGAGAGAGAGAGAGAGAGAGAGAGAGAGAGAGAGAGAGAGAGAGAGAGAGAGAGATTGTTTCAACGTAATTTTGTTAAATAACGGGGTAATTTTTCTGAGCAAAGTATTATTACAGCATTGTTCTTTTCTTCAACCGGCTAATCATAATAACTTCGTAATTTCAGATAATGTTTCATTAATAAAGGAATTAGAAGGATATTGTGACGAGCCGAGAGAAGGTTGTGACTCAAAGACAGGTTAAAAGCAACTGAGTAAATTTATTATAGAACACTCTCCTTTATATACAAAAGTTCAAAGCAACAAGAAATTTCATGTTTGAAAAACAGACACTGTTACAGAGGAAAAAAGCAGACATATTTAATCTGGTTCATTTTAGTGTAAGGGAATAGCAAAGATACAAGCATAAGATATACACAAAATGAACTATGTACGATCGTGTGACACACGGTTGGTACATGGCTCCCCCTAAAACTGACATACTGTATATGTTAGATAGGGTGCCCTGATCTAGAGAGGCGAACTGTAGGCGGGTCATCCGGCAGGAGATAAGCAGGTTTTAGAGGATCAATGGAGACCCAGTCTTCTTTGCCACAAAAGTTTAGTAGGAATGCTTTCGGACTGCGTCAGATCAAAAGGAAAGGGCCAGTGTAAGGGGGCGTTAGAGGTGGCTTCCTAGTGTCGTTGCGCAGGAAGACGTGCGTTGCAGAGTGCAAGTCTGTCGGTATGTGATGCTTCGCTGGGGGCTTGTACGTCTGGTGGCATGGAGTAAATTTTCCCACGACATGACGTATGCGCTGGAGATCGTCGGAGGAGGTTGTAGAAGGAAAAAATTCGGCAAGGAGGACCAACGGATCGCCATATACCATTTCAGCTGCCGAGATGTCGAGGGCGTCTTTAGGAGTGGTCCATAGTCCCAGGAGGACTCAGGGAAGCTGAGTAAACCAGTTGGAATCATTGCAGCGGGACATCAAAGCTGCTTTGAGGGTGCGATGGAAACGTTCATTCATTCCACTGGCAACGGGGTTTTAGGCTGTTGTGTGATGGAGGGTGATGCCCAGGAGATTCACAAATGATGTCCACAATTAAGAGGTGAAAGTGGTACCCCTGTCAGAAGTAATATAATCAGGGATACCAAATCTTGCAATCCATCCTGAGAGTAAGGCAGATGTACATGAGGTGCACGTTGCAGTTTCCATGGAAATTGCTTCACGCCAACGAGTGGAGCCATCGATGACGGTAAACAGGTAACGATGTCCTTGTGATGTGGGTAGGGGACCTACAACGTTGACGTGAATGTGTGCGAAATGACGCTGAGGTTGAGGAGAGGTGCCCACTCCTGAATCCATGTGTTGATGTACTTTGGAAGTTTGGCAAAAAGTACAGGTGCGGACCCAATCCTCAGCATCCTTAGAAATGCTGTGCCAAATGAACTTCGTCTTCAGCAGTTGTGCAGTAGAACGGCACGAGGGATGTGAAAGGCCGTGAATTAAATCAAACACCTGCAGGCACATGGGAGCAGGGATCAAAGGTTGCAGTCTACCAGTACTGATGTCACACAAGAGGGTGGTATTGGAGTCTTCGAGGGGGAATTCTTCCCAACGGAGGGACGTGCAGGATGTCCTACATGCTTGATACTCTGGATCCTGTCGTTGGGCTTCAGCCAGGGAGTTGTAATCCAATCCCAGTTGAACGGCAGCCAACGTGTTTCTTGACAGGGCATCGGCAACGGGATTCATTTTCCCAGGGACGTATTGAAGGGTGCAATTGTATTCAGCCACGGCGGAGAGATGTCGGCGTTGACAAGCGGACCAGCCGTCAGACTGTCGAGTGAAGGCGTGCACCAGAGGCATGTGGTCTGTGCGAAGGACGAAGGCTTACCTTCTAAGAAATGGCGAAGGTAGAATAACCTGATTCGGCCTTGGACAGTTTTCCGCTGAAGAAGGCCAATGGGCGGGGCGAGACGTTGACCACCTGCTCGAGTACTGTACCAATAGCGACGTCGCTGGCATCAGTAGAGAGACAGAGAGGGGCATGTGGGATAGGAAAAGTGAGAGCCGCAGCGGTTGATAGGGCCTTTGCATTGCAGAAGGCCGCTTCTTGAAGGGAACCCCACTTTAGGTCCTTTGGCTTGCCCTTGAGGGAGGCGTAGAGGGGAGCAAGAGTGGCGGCAAAGGCTGACAGAAAACGGTGATAATAGTTGATCATGCCCAAAAATTCTTGCAGAGCTTTGACGGTCGAGGGCGCGGGGAAGTCCTGAACAGCTGCTACCTTCTCAGGGAGAGTCTGGACTCCTTCTAGAGTGATGCGGTGCCCTAAGAACGACACTTCGTTGGCGCCAAAGGTACACTTGTCGCACCGGACTTCAAGGCCGTTTTGTTGCAGGCTGTCGAGCACGATGCGCAGGTGATGGAGGTGTTCCTCTTTTGAGGAGGAGAACACAAGTATGTCGTCCACATAACATACAAAGAAGGGGAGGTCCCCTAAGATGCCATCCATGAGACGTTGAAACGTGGCCCCAGCATTACGAAGGCCAAAACAGGAGTAATTGAAGGTGTATGTACCAAACGGAGTGGTGATGGCAGTCTTGGGGAAGTCTTCTGGGTTCATAGGCACCTGATAATACCCCTTCAGGAGGTCGAGCGTAGAGAAAACCTTCGCTTTGTGCAGGTAGGAGGTCACGTCAGCAATGTTTGGGAGGGGGTAGTGATCCGGTTCTGTTTGCATGCTCAGGCACCTGTAATCCCCGCACGGACGGAGGGAGCCATCTATCTTCAGAACGATGTGTAAGGGTGACGACCATGTGCTGGAGGCCTTTTGGCAAAGACCCATTTCCTCCATTTCGGCGAACGTCTGTTTGGCGGCTGCCAATTGTTTCAGTGCCACACGTCTGAATTTTGCGAAGACTGGGGGTCCCATCGTCTTGATATGGTGATAAATACCGTGGTTGGCAGGAGCCGTGGGCGTTTGGCGAAGTTCTGGACGGAAAACTTCTGGGTACGACGTGAGGAGGTGGGCGTAGGCATATGTGGGTGCGTTGATGTGGAGAGCGAGGTTGGAGGGGGCTGGTTGAAGAGGTGTCGACAAGTACGATTCTGCGTTGACCAATCGTCGGTGGGCGACATCGACCAGAAGGTGGAAATGAGAGAGGAAATCCGCACCGAGGATTGGCAATGTTACGTCAGCAACGAGAAACTTCCAATTAAATTTACCGTTTCCAAACAATAAAGTGAGGTTCTTGTAACCGTAGGTGGGTATCGCAGATCCGTTGGCAGCTACCAAGCGGACGTCGGCAGACGTAGACAGACTACGTCGTATTCTGAAGAGTTCCATTGGCAAAAGAGAACGACAAGCACCCGTGTCTACCAAAAATCGCACGCCTGTTCCTGCATCATGTAAAAAGAAAAGATTAGAAACATGGGAGGCCACCGCCACGAGCGATGGACTACTTACACGTTTTTTTGGCCACTGACCATCCTTGGCACATTTCTTCGCAGTTGCCCCAAATCTGAAGTGGTAGTAGCAAAACTGCGGCGAATGTGAGGTAGTAAGTGGCTCTAGAAGTCGTTGATTGGGGCGCGAGCGAGTGGTGGGTGGTGGGTGGCTTTGTCGCCGCTTTGGCACGTCATGGGGTAGGTGTGTATATCCTACGGCATTCACGTCAGCTTCGGGTGATGTTGAATATGCTTCCTCTTCGTCAGGGGTGGAGGCGTTGATGGAGGTCTTGAAGTGGCTGTCCATAAGGGCGTCGGCTTAGGTCATCAAGTCCTTTATGGGTAAACTATCGACATCGGGTATGGCAGCGCGTTTAGGTCCGGGTAAACGACGTATCCAAAGGGCACGTAGTAGGTTCACCTCACGAGGAGAGCTGTCTGCGGCAGGTTGCTGGCGAGCGATACTGGTCATTTCCCTGAGGACGAGCGAAGCCCTTTGGTCCCCCAATGGTTGTTGCGAGAGCTGAAAAAGTTTTGCTATACGGGCGGCTGGCGACGGCGGAGTACTGCTGCAGAAAGTATGTTTTGAGGGCGTCATACGCTATTGGGGTGTCTCCTTGTTCACAAAGCCTGTCGAATATTTCCAGGAAGGTGTCCTCAGGTATCGCCCCAAGAACATAATCTGCTTTGGTGGTTGAGCGAGTGACGCCCTTGATACAAAACTGGACTTCAGCTCGCTAAAACCAAGCAAACGCCTCTCCACAGGCGAATGATGAAAGTTTCAATGGGGGAGTCGCAGCAATAACTTCCGTAGAGTCCTCCATGGAACCAACAATGGAGGGACGAGGGGGTGGTGGAAGGCGGGAGGAGTGAGTCGACTTCCAGGGTCACCAATGTAACGAGCCGAGAGAAGGTTGTGACTCAAAGACAGGTTGAAAGCAACTGAGTAAATTTATTATAGAACACTCTCCTTTATATACACAAGCTCAAAGCAACAAGAAATTTCATGTTTGAAAAACAGACACTGTTACAGAGGAGAAAGCAGACATGTTTAATCTGGTTCATTTTAGTCTTAGGGAAGAGCGAAGATACAAGCATAATATATACACAAAATGAACTATGTACGATCATGTGACACATGGTTGGTACAATATACATGTATGGTCTCATCTCATTGAAAAGTCGACGCTGCTTTTCCAAAGAGTTGCTAATTAATGGCCAATTTGCATTCTCATCAGAAATTTCTCTCCAGAAATTTGTGATTAATTGTGATCAATTTAATCAAAGCAGTTATTTTAACATGAGCATAATTGCAGCTATAAAAAGAAACAGTAAACCGAACTATATTTTCAAGAAAGTAAAAAATTTCAACAATTTTAATATTATGTTATCAGAAAATGTATCACCATTATTAAGTGTCACCGAATTAATACCTATTTTAGTGCTATCATAATCGTGATAAAAATAAAGGAACCTTACTGAACCATGGATTTAGATCCCTAGTAACTTTATAACTTCAATAGAACGAACCCAGGCCGTTCTACGTATTAATTTTTTGTGTTTCTAGAACTATCTTCACTAGTATTTCTCGCGATAGTACTTAGAGGTCACTGGCTTCTTGTCCATATTTTTTATTTTATTTTTTTTTATCTTTATTTTTTTATGTAATTTTCAATTCAGAAAATAATATGGAATAATATAGTGTAGTTCAGTGAATAAACTGAGGGATGTGTGATATTGGCAGAATGATTGATTGGAAATCATATGGTTTAGCTTCTAACAAGAACTGAAATATTTTTTGACGAAAGTCTCACGAAATATCGTAGGAAGATGGAAACTGAAAACCTAATAAAACATTTCTTTCTGTAGAAGAATTTTAGCTATTTGTGATTCATGTATATATATATATATATATATATATATATATATATATATATATATATATATATATATATATATATATATATATATATATATATATATATATATATATATATATATATATATATATATATATTTATATATATGTAAATATATATATATATATATATATATATATATATATATATATATATATATATATATATATATATATATATATATATATATATATATTTATATATACACACACATATATATATATATATATATATATATATATATATATATATATATATATATATATATATATATATATATATATATATATATATATTGGAATTTACTAAGACAAAGATTGATAATTGAAGCATTGTTAATTCAACCTTCAAGCGATATTCTTAAAGTATATTAAATTAAAACTCGAAATAATGACCAAATCTGTCAGTAGTCGAGAGTTAAATCTAGATATGATATTAAAATCACCAAAGTACAATCTTCTGGAGGGCTTGAAAACTCCCTGCGATAACAGTGGTAGACTTTCTTATTATTATTATTATTATTATTATTATTATTATTATTATTATTATTATTATTATTATTATTATTATTATTATTATTATTATTATTATTATCAATCACTGTCTGCAGACTGATGGTTTATAATGTAGAGTTCCAGTGTAATGTTGGATATACACTCCTGTAGAATATGGACTCCCAGTCTTTATTATACGTATTATTTAGACCGTCCCCTTATTATAATACGTATAATATACCCTCCCTTTCAAATATTTCCATTCGCCAATCATTGCACGTAAAATTTGCAGTCCTTCAAACAATACTATTATTATTATTATTATTATTATTATTATTATTATTATTATTATTATTATTATTATTATTATTATTATTACTTGCCAAGCTACAACCCTAGTTGGAAAAGCAGGATACTATAAGCCCGGGGGCCCCAACTGGGAAAATAGCCAGGTTAAGAAAGGAAACAAGGAAAATCAAAATATTTTAAGAACAGTAACATTTTAATATACAAAAATATAATTATTACTTGCTAAGCTACAATCCTAATTGGAAAAGTAGGATGCTATAAGCCCGGGGGCTCCAGAAAGGAAAATAGCCCAGTGAGGAAGTGAAACAAGGAAAATAAAATATCTTAATAACAGTAACAACATTAATAGAAATATTTCCTATATAAACTATAAAAACTTCAACAAAACAAGAGGAAGAGAAATCAGATAGAATAGTGTGCCCGAGTGTACCCTCAAGCAAGAGAACTCCAACCCAAGACAGTGGAAGACAGAGGTACAGAGGTTATGACCCTACCCAAGACTAGAGAACAATTGTTTAATTTTGGAGCGTTTTTCTCCTAGAAGAGCTGCTTATCATAGTTAAAGAATCTCTTCTACCCCTACCTAGAGGAAGGTAGCCACTGAACAATTACAGTGCAGTAGTTAACCACTTGGGTGGATTAAAATTGTTTGGTAAACTCAGTGTTGTCAGGTGAATGAGTACAGAAGAAGAGGGAAGATTCAATGTAGTACTGTCTGGGTAGTCAAAGGACTCCATGGCTATCTAGCGGTAGCATCTCAACGGGAGGCTGGCGCTCTGGTCAACCTATAACCTATAAGAGCTACTTATAAAATAAATTTGACTTTTTCTTATTTTACTTGGCGCAGGAGGTGCCAAAATTGGTACTAAGAACTTCATAGGGAGGATTTAGTTCGAAATTCATTATGTGACTACTACTACAGAGCTCAAAAACACGTTTTTTTACTACAATGAAAGCTTTATCGAGCAAAATAAAGCTAATATACATTGCATATTAATAAAATTTATATATATATATATATATATATATATATATATATATATATATATATATATATATATATATATATATATATATATATATATATATATATATATATATATATATATATATATATATATATGTATATATATATATATATATATATATATATATATATATATATATATATATATATATATATATATATATATATATATATATATATATGTATATATATATATATATATATATATATATATATATATATATATATATATATATATATATATATATATATATATATATATATACATGAATCATAAAAAATAAATATCGTATCTGTCGGGAGTTTCGAACTGATCATTCGAAATCCCCGCCATTTAACTTCACAAACGTTGCGTTAAATTAAAGAAAGACTTGAAAATCTCGCGGGCGTTTCTATGAATGAGTGCTGTCCAATACGTGACGGTATTGTGGCGTAAATTTCTACCACCCGGCGGGGAAGGAGCAGGTGTTAGAGAAACAAAGTCTTTATTATTTACAATTTATGAAAATGATACTTTATTCATTCATGCAGGCAAAATTATCGATGTATATGTTTAGAGCCAAGGACTCGCTAGTTTGTTAGATTCTGGCAAATTACGGCCTTCAGCCGAAGAATTGAGTTTATCCTTTGATCTGACGCAAGACTTTGACTGTTTCTCTGTCTTGTATTCTATAAAGAAACTCGATTAAACCCCTTGTTGATTAAATAAAGTGAGAGTTCCCGCGCATTTCAAAAAGGACCCGTTAATTAGCGCGGGAGACAGTAGTTTTCCTTTGAGCTATGCTGAACGACGCTCGACGATTCCTGACTAAATCCCAAACTAAGTACGTACTGTGTATGGAGTTGTAGTGTGTCTCTCTGCCTCTGGCTCCTATCTACCGCGATACCAGGTCGGTTCCATTGTTAGTGTGAATTATGTACATTTTTACCTGTCCGTAAATTTGTCATCCCAGGGATTAGGGATTTTTTTTATGCCTCAAATGATGTCTGCAGGCACCGGTATGTCATTTACCCTAGAACTATCAGCGTAATGTTGAAATTTCGCCTTGTTTAGTACAACCGTCGACTTAGAGTTTTATGAGCACATGTTGCAAACACCTAAGGTTACTGTGTTCTAAGGTCATGAGAGCCTGTATTTGAAATTCTTGTCAATGTCGAGTAACTGCGTGTGCAGTAAGGTTGAAGACCTAACTTTCATTTTGCGTGATTTGTTATTGTGTTTTTAGATGACTAGTTTTATAATAAACCAAATTTTGTGATCATATTTTATTGAAACCCTCCTGAATTGTTTTGGAAAGCAAACCTCTTCAAGGTCTTATCATCGGCCCATTGCATCGGACCTAGAATCATTTGTTATCAATAAGTCGGAGAAAAATTCTCGACATTTGGTCCTTGGAACCGGATGATAAGTGCTTTCTAGAGCTTGCAAGGAAATTCAGTAAGGTGTGATCTTTAGGGTAGCCCTGATACGAGAGAGAGATTAGCTAAGACACTTAAAGGGCTGATAGAGCCACGAAAGATAGTCATGTGGACCAACAGTAAGGTCAGGTTGGCATGGGTAGCATCTCCCAATGCCAAAAATAATAAGAATGTATTTGTATCTAACAGAGTGGCGGAGATTATTTTTCTTCGTCAGGTTTGCAATATAAGTCTCAGCTATGTCCCGAGTAAACAAAATCCTGCCGATGTCCTGTCCAGAGGAGCAACACTGCAACAACTGCTACAGAACCCTCTTTGGCAGAAGGGCCCAGAGTTCCTGACCACGGAGAGCCTGTTCCCTATAAAGAGGATGATCCAACCAGTGTGAGAACCGTAGTAGCGGCGGTGCAAGAACTGAGGGAAGAAATAAGACCTGTTCCCCCAGGAGAGATATGGGAACTTCTACAGAGGGAAGTAGAGTTCCAATTCTTATTGAGATTTACTAGGTTAATATTGAGATTTGCCAAATTAAAGCAGGACCCGTTTAGAATTATTGTCCAATTAGAGCAAAAATATTATTTACCTACAGTCTATGCTTACTTGGAGGGTGAGGTCAGACCCCCTCGTGAAGTCATTAATTTTGTCAGATAATTAAATCGAGTGTTAGATAATAAGTTGATTTGCACTAGGGGACGTGTGTCCCAAGTAGAGCTAAGGGCTTATCTAAGATATTTGCATTGTTTGCATTTACATTGTAGTGTGAATACACCAATGGGTATCTTTCGACAGAAATGCTGGTCGCCGGGCCTACGTTCCATTACAAGACAAATTGTACGGCAGTGTCCAGAATGCGTGCTAGCCTTCCAGCCCCTGTTGAGACAGCCACCACCACTCCCCCTACCGAAGGAAAGGATAAGCTTGACAAAGCCATTTACCGCAGTCAGAGTGGACCACACAGCAGCCATACAGACCGAAACGCGGCCAGGCTACATACTGATTGCAACATGCATGGCCGACAGCCCCTCCCTGGAAGAGGAGGAATTTGTTTTGGCCTAGTGTCATTTTAGTGCTATCCACACCTTCACCTCCCGGAGGCTCTGTGATCA
The DNA here is from genome assembly GCF_036898095.1 of Palaemon carinicauda. Lineage (NCBI taxonomy): Eukaryota > Metazoa > Arthropoda > Malacostraca > Decapoda > Palaemonidae > Palaemon > Palaemon carinicauda. The sequence goes on from NC_090757.1 coordinate 79,000,180, forward strand.
TTATTTGAAGTTGACAGACACTCTGAAAGCCTTCCGGGAGAGGTGAAGGAAAGAGTATTTAAGTGCCCTGAGGTCCAGACATGACTGTCTATCTGGGGAACCTTCCAAGCTGCACCCCGGAGACATCATGCTGGTCAAGCAAGACAATCAAAAAAGGGCTACATGGCCCCTTGGACGTGTCGTGGAGACATATTCTGACGACAACGGAGTCGTGCGTTCGGCCAAGGTGTTGTTCGAGGATGTCGAGTCCCTGCGAGCTGTCAGCCACCTGGTTCCCCTGGAGATTGCCCCCTCTGAAGACGATGATGGTGTTGGAGAAGACGATGGCGACGGCGACGTCGAAGACGAGGGTACGTACAGTTTGCCAGCAGGACTGCCAGGGAACGTTGTGACGTCTGGGGACAACCAGGAGATAGTTCAGGCTATGACATCTCGACAACAAGCCACAGAGGTCTTAGGTAGTGACGAAAATAGTGATACCAATACAGTAAGTGAGAGTAGTGAAAGTGCCGTAGAATCAGAGACGTCGAGCGGACAAGGACGTTCCACACACCCATTGAGAAAGGCTGCTGTGAGGCAGCGATAGTTGATGGAACAATTAGTTGAGAATGACGATATATAACTCATAGCTGCAAACAGTAAAAGAAAACGGGAGTATCCCTCCTTCTGGTAGGTAGGGAGGGTGGAAAGAAGTAAGTGTAGACGAGTTTGAATCCACAGAGGTTGGAAGTGCGTCCGGTATAGAGTGAGGGAATAGGAGGGCCTCTCTCGTATATACAAGTCTAGTGTTATACAGAACCAGCCACCCCCTCCCTTCCCCTAGAGTAATTGCCAAGGTGTGTGGCTGTTTGGGAGTGGTAATTCCATTGATTGAATGAGTTAGGGCAGATTGCCTTATGATTGTATATATATATATATATATATATATATATATATATATATATATATGGATAAATATCAACACAACATCGTGTTCAAATAGAAATAAATTTCTACCTCATACTTGGGATCGAACGCTAGCCCCTTCTAATGAAAGGCCAGGTCGAAACCAACCATGCCACGAGAGCCCATAAAAGGAAATCTGAACCTGACACTAATCTAGCTGTCCGAGGATTTACCTGGCGAGACATCAGTCTCTTTACCAGCGAGTTTTACCAGATTTCCCCGGGCCACCACGTGACACAATTGGTAGTAATTCATTCAAATTACCCCTAATGAGTCAATATGGATAAATATCAACACAACATCGTGTTCAAATAGAAATAAATTTCTACCTCATACTTGGGATCGAACGCTAGCCCCTTCTAATGAAAGGCCAGGTCGAAACCACCCATGCCACGAAAGCCCATAAAAGGAAATCTGAACCTGACACTAATCTAGCTGTCCGAGGATATATTATATATATATATATATATATATATATATATATATATATATATATATATATATATATATATATATATATATATATATATATATATATATATGATTATTCAATTTATGATTGTGCATGTATCCATTGCTTATTGCTTATTCAGATATTATTGCAGGCCTATTGCCTATTGCCTTTCCATTGATTGATTCATGTATACATTATATGTGTGGGTACAATTATATATATTATTGCTAATATGTGTATATACTTGTAAGAATTGATTGCCCCTGGGTAATATTATTTCTCTTCATGAATATTGTGTGTTCTCCGTTAGAGTCGTTGTGGAGCGCTACACAACGAGCCTAACTGAGTCTTGGAGTGGTTACTCCCCCCCTGAGTTCGGTCTTGCCTGATTGTCTGACGTTTCACCGCCCCTTTATTTTGGGTGTGGAGTATGTCGGG
>NC_090757.1:79007016-79014516 GCF_036898095.1 Palaemon carinicauda
ATGGAAGGTTGTTAAAAGCAGAGGAGGCAAGGAAAAGGTGGGCACAATATTTTGAAAGTTCACTGAATGTCGAGGATAATAGGGAGGCGGATATAATTGCTGTTGCAGGTGTTGAGGTGCCGGTGATGGGAGATGAGAATGAGAGAGAGATTACAATAGAGGAAGTAAGGAGAGCACTAGATGAAACGAGAGTAGGAAAAGCATATGGTATGGAAGGTGTGAGAGCTCAGATGTTGAAGGAAGGGTGTGTGACTGTACTTGAGTGGTTGGTGAAATTGTTTAATATGTGTTTTGTGTTGTTAATGATACCAATAGATTGGGTTTGTGCGTGTATTGTACCACTATACAAGGGTAAGAGAGATGTGCATGAGTGTTTTAATTCAAGGGGTATTAGTTTGTTGAGTGTAGTTGGAAAAGTGTTTGGTAGAGTACTGATTAATAGCATTAGGGATAAAACAGAGAATGCAATCTTAGAAGTACAGGGGTTTTTTAGAAAATGTAGGGGTTCTATGGATCAGACTTTTACAGTTAGGCAGATATGCGAGAAATATTTGGCAAAAGGTAAGGAAGTGTATGTTGCGATTATGGATCTTGAAAAAGCGTATGATAGAGTTAATAGTGAAGTAATGTGGAATATGATGAGGTTATATGGAGTTCGTGGAAGGTTGTCGCAAGCAGTGAAAAGTTCCTACAAAGGTAGTAAAGCATGTGTTAGGATAGGAAATGAAGTGAGCGCTTGGTTTCCGGGGAGAGTGGGGCTGAGACAGGGATGTGTGATGTCGCTGTGGTTGTTTACTTGTATGTTGATGGAGTGGTGAGAGAGGTGAATGCTCAAGTGTTTGGACTAGGATTGAAACTGGTAGACGAGTATGACCCTGAACGGGAGGTAAATCAGTTGTTGTTTGCGGATGATACTGTACTGGTTGCAGACGCGCAAGAAGAGGTCGGCCGATTAGTGACAGAATTTGTTAGGGTGTGTGAGAGAAGGAAGTTGAGAGTTAATGTGGGTAAGAGTAAGGTTATGAGATGTACGAGAAGGGAAGGTGGTACGAGGTTGAATGTCATGTTGAATGGAGAGTTACTTGAGGAGGTTGATCAGTTTAAGTACTTGGGGTCTATTGTTGCAGCAAAGGGTGGAGTAGAAGCAGATGTACGTCAGAGAGTGAATGAAAGATGCAAAGTGTTGGGGGAAGTTAAGGGAGTAGTAAAAAATAGTGTTGGGCATGAATGTAAAGAGAGTTTTGTATGAGAAAGTGACTGTACCAACTTTGATGTATGGATCTGAGTTGCGGGAAATGAAAGTGAAGGAGAGACAGAAATTAAGTGTTTGAAATGAAGTATCTTAGGAGTATGGCTGGTGTAACTCGAGTATATAGGATTAGGAACTAAGTGGTGAGGGTGAGAACTAGTGTAAGAAATCAGTTAGCAGCTAGAGTTTATATGAATGTGTTGAGGTGGTTTGGCCATGTTGAGATAATGGAAAATGGCTGTCTGCTAAAGAAGGTAATGAATATAAGAGTTGATGGGAAAAGTACAACAAGAAGGCCAAGGTTTAGGTGGATGGATGAAGGGAAGAAAGCTCGGCAGGATAAATGTGAGAGAGGCAAGAGAGCATGCTAGAAATAGGAATGAATGGCGAGCGAGGGTGATGCAGTTCTGGTAGGCCCGGCTGCTTCCTCCGATGCCTTACATGACCACGGAGGTAGCAGCAGTTGGGGATTCAGCGTTATGAAGCTTCATATGTGGTGGATAACGGGAGAGGGTGGGCTGTGCCACCCTAGCAGTACCAGCCAAACTCAGGCTGGGAGGAACGTAAAGAGGAAAGGTCCCCTATTTTGTTCCATATATTTGATGTCAGCTACCCCAAAAATTTAGGAAAGTGCCTTGGTATATATATATATATATATATATATATATATATATATATATATATATATATATATATATATATATATATATATATATATATATATATATATATATATTGAAAGCCTTTCAATCACACCAGCCATCGTCAATTTGATAGGGATATTTAGTTTGTATTTGTTAGGATGTTCTCACTTTTCGTTGGCCTTCTCCTTTCTGGACCCTCTCTCCATTTAGTATGCATGTGTTGATGATCTTTCTGTAATCGTGTAATTGTTTTCTTTTACAGGGAGTTAAGATTGAGTGTGTATCATTTATTATTGTATTATTGTGGTTCAGGTGTTATTTCTGTCTTGTTATTTTGTATTAAAATTAAGGAAATTTTTGTGGTATTTTCTTTGTCCCCTTGAGTTGACTTTGCACTCGTATTGATGTTTGATTACTATTCCACCTTTAGTGGACTTAGTACTGTATGATGGTGAATACTATTTGATAAGTTTAGTGTTTTGAGTGGTGGTCAAAGCCAGCCATCACAAGTGGCGACCGTGACAGGATCTTTTGTTCCTGAGTATTCGCCTGTGTTTGTGCAAAGTTAATTCTTGGGGTAATTTTTTTTTTTTCAGGCAGTGTATTTTCACCTCCTCGGTGTTGTTTTATGTAAATTTAGTGTTTTGTGTGAATAAGTGATCATGGCTGTTAATGTATTCGAACTCCTTAGAGGAGAGGGGTGGCAAGAGAGGTTGGCAGAGTTAAAGAGGGAAGACTTGGAAATTGTTGCAGAGCATTTTGAATTGGAATATGATGTGTCCATTAGAAAGGGTGTATTGCTATTGCACATATATGATTATGCTAAAACTGTAAAGACAAGTGGGGAACAAGAGGTGAAACCTGATAATGTAGTGTCAGTAGAAATTTTGGATAGGCAAATTGCCCTGAGACAAATGGTATTTGAAATGGAAAAGTTTAAGGCAGGGGAAAGAGAAAAGGAGAGGCAGCATGAGATTGCTATGAGAAACCCAGTTTCTTTTTCCCCCGCCCATTCCCTAAATAGGTTAGTAACTCCTGCTATCAATTTATCGCAGGCTCTCAAATTTGTACCTAAATTTGAAAAAAATAATGTAGCAGAGTTTTTTGTATCGTTTGAGAGGATTGCTGCAAGGTTGGAGTGGCCCCAAGAGTATTGGACCACTCTTATACAAAGTAAATTGGTTGGAAGAGCCCAGAGGGTATATGTAACGCTGGAGGAGGATCTATCAGCAGATTATGAGAGTGTAAAGGCTATTGTCTTGAAGGCCTATGAGTTAGTCCCTGAAGCTTATAGGCAACGCTTCCGGAACTTAGAAAAATGTAGTGTCTCTTTCGCCAATTCGTCCGAGAAAAGACGTGTGCGTATTTTGCGTGATACCGGTGCAGCTCAGTCTTTGATTCTAAGGGAGGCATTACCTTGTAATTTTGTACCCAAAAGTGGGGAATTTGTGTCATTGGCTGGTTTTCCTGATTCCGTAAAGTCGTATGCTAGCGATTGGTTCAAGTCCAAGGAGGTGGGAGATTTTAGGAAATTGAAGGAGTTAATGTTGGTGGAGGAGTTTAAGAGGTGTGTCCCGGATAAGCTGAAGGTCCACCTCGAAGAGTTAAAACTCGAGACCGTTCAGGAGGTAGTTCTCGCTAGTGACGAATATTGCTTGTCTCATAAGAGTGAGTTAGGGGGAGTAACGACAAATGTGAAGTCTAGTTGGGTTAAGATGGGTAGGAATAATAATGCTAATCCGAATAATAATGCTAAGGTGTTTAACAGAAATAATCATGTAAGTAATAATAATCAGGGTAATAATCAGGGTAATGCTAATAATAATTTTTCTCCTAACAGAGGTAATAGGCAAAATATATATAATCCAGAGAAATTGAAAACATTGACGTGCTTCTTTTGCAATAAGAAGGGGCACATAAAGAGCATGTGCTATGAGTTTAGAAAATCCCAAAATGCTAATGTTAGGCCAGTGATGGGCGTGGAAGAGAGAGAGAGAGAACCTACCCCAACAACATCCGCTGATCAATGACTACCTGGTTGTTTTGACAGATATTTGTCCTTCGGTAGTGTCTCTTTCGCCAATTCGTCCGAGAAAAGACGTGTGCGTATTTTGCGTGATACCGGTGCAGCTCAGTCTTTGATTCTAAGGGAGGCATTACCTTGTAATTTTGTACCCAAAAGTGGGGAATTTGTGTCATTGGCTGGTTTTCCTGATTCCGTAAAGTCGTATGCTATTAAAAATTTTAATTTAATCTGCCCTTCCTTTGCAGGGAATTTGAAATTGGCCATAGTTGATAAATTCCCGGTTAAGGAGGTTGATGTTGTGTTAGGGAATGATGTGGCTATGAAGAATAATAATTTTCCGATATTGATAAACCCTGATAGTGAAGTAGCGGCAGTTACTCGTTCTAGTGCTAGAATTGTTGACGCTGCAGAGTCAACCATTGATGTAGATTTAAGTAGTTTAGATCGTAGTGATAGCCTAGCTGTAGATCTTGGAATGTTAACGGACAAGTTAAATTGGACTACTGAAGAGCTAATCAAAACCCAGAAAAAGGAGTTTCGGGAACTCCCTATCGAGTCAGGGGAGGTGTCTGATATGACTGGTCCCAAATTTAAGATATTTAATAATATTTTATATAGGTTGAGTAGGCCTATGGGGGTGGATAATGTTGATTATGAAATTGTGAAACAGATAATGGTTCCTTTTGGTTACAGGAAGAAGTTAATGTCATTGGCGCACGAAAGTGGTCTGGCCGGCCATTTTGGAATTCATAAAACTTCTTGCAAATTGTTAGGGAATTATTATTGGCCGAAGTTGAAGGCAGATGTTAAGAAGTTTGTCAATAGTTGTGATGTGTGCCAGAGGGTCGGTAAACCCAATCAGCGGATTCCAAAATCGCCTCTATGTCCTATTCCTGTAGTTTCCGAACCTTTTAAGGAAGTCATTATTGATGTGGTTGGACCATTACCGAAGACGCGTAGTGGTAATGAGTATATTTTGACAATCATGGATAGGATGTCTCGATATCCCGAGGCAATACCACTACGTACATTAAAAAGTGTTAAAATTGTAGATGTACTAATTGACTTTTTTACCAGGTTTGGGATGCCTAAAATTATTCAATCGGATTGTGGTTCTAATTTTGTTAGCAGGTATTTCAGAGATAAAATGGCAGAATTAAATATAAAACATGTGACCTCTTCTCCATATCATCCAGAAAGTCAGGGAGCGCTGGAGAGATTTCATCAGACCCTGAAATCTATGGTAAAGAAATATTGTTTGATTAATGGTTCTGAATGGGATAAGGAATTACCTTATTTGTTGTTCGCTTTTCGTTCTGTCCCAAGTCAGTCTTTAGGTTTTTCGCCTTTCAACCTTGTGTTTGGCCATTGTGTTCGAGGTCCTCTTGATGTGGTTCGTGAGTCTTGGGAGGGAGACGTCCCTGAGGTTAATTTATTGGATTATGTGTGTAATCTAGGCGATAAATTAACCAAGGCTTGGAAATTTGCAGGTGAAAACTTATTATGTAGCCAAAAAAAGAATGAAGTTCTTTTTTGATAGAAGGTCCAAGGCACGCGACTTTGCGGTAGGCGATAAAGTATTGGTTTTGTTACCCTTCCCAGGAAATCCATTGAAAGCTTCTTTTTCAGGTCCTTGGAAAATTTTGAAAAAAGTAAGTGAGGTTAATTATTTAGTGGAGACACCTCAAAGAAGGAAACCTTTTCAACTGTGTCATGTAAATATGTTGAAGGCTTATATGGAACGGGAAAAAGTCATTCCTGTGGCAACCATTGGGAATACGGTAGATTCTGAGAACAATAATCATTTTTCTTTTTCAGAGGGGGAGAGTATTGATGATAATTGTTTTAATGGATGTGAATGGCGGTCGGATAATAGAAAGTCTTTGGAAAGTTTTTCGGGAGTAATTTCACATTTAGGTAAGGAAGAACAAAGGTCTTTGAAAAATTTAGTATCTAATTATAAAGAATTATTTTCGGATGTGCCGGGTAGGACTTCGGTCCTTGAACATGATGTAGAGGTAGGTAGCGCCACTCCTGTGAAACAATCTCCTTACAGGTTGAATCCCTTCAAAAATGAGGTTGTAGCAAAGGAAGTGGATTATATGCTAAAACATGACCTAATTGAACCTAGTCAAAGTCCTTGGTCATCACCTGTTGTATTGGTAAAGAAATCCGACGGTGATTTCAGGTTATGTTTTGATTACCGTAAGTTGAATGAGTTATCTAAATCTGATTGTTATCCATTACCTCGAATTGAGGATTGTATTGATCGAATGGGGAAGGCCAAATACATTAGCAAATTCGATTTGTTGAAAGGTTATTGGCAAGTTCCTCTTTCAAAGCGGGCAAGGGCCCTGTCTGCTTTTGTAACACCACAGGTATTGTTTCAATGTAAAGTTATGCCGTTTGGTATGAAGAACGCGGCTGCCACCTTTCAGAGGTTAATGAATACTTTAGTCCATGGTTTAGAAGGATGTGTTGTGTATATTGATGATATTGTTATTTATAGCGATGATTGGGAAACCCATTTAAAACGTATTAGGGCACTATTTGAGGTGTTGAAAAAGGCAAATTTGGTAATTAATTTAAAGAAAAGCGATTTCGCAAAGGCGAAGGTGGTATATTTGGGTCATGAGGTTGGTAATGGTAAAGTTGCTCCTAAGCAGGCCAATATCGAAAGTATTGAAAACATGGTAGTCCCTAAATGTAGGAGGGATGTCAGAAGATTCCTTGGTTTGAGTGGGTACTACCGAAGGTTTGTTAAGAATTTTTCGGATATAGCCGATCCGTTAACAAATCTCTTGAGAAAGAATGTAGCATTTGTCTGGACGAAGGAAACGCAAAGGGCTTTTGATAATTTAAAAAGAGTTTTAATTAATTTCCCTGTCTTGAGAGCTCCTGATTTTGACCTTCCTTTTTCCCTTGCCACGGATGCAAGTGACGTTGGTGTAGGAGCGGTGTTGTTGCAGAATGACGAGCAGGGAGTTTCTCATCCTGTCGCATTCTTTTCAAAAAAATTGTCCTCCGCCCAACGTAGGTATTCCACTGTGGAGAAAGAGACTCTTGCGTTAATATTCGCTATTAATCATTTTCAGGTTTATCTCTCCTCCTCAGATACACCTATTAAGGTCTTGACAGATCATAATCCCCGGACCTTCATCATCAGATACAAAAATAAAAATCAACGATTGATGAGGTGGAGTCTCATGCTGCAAGAATGGAATTTAGAATTTTCCTACATCCTAGGAAAAGATAATATTGTTGCCGATTTTCTCTCTCGCAGCGTTGAATATTAGATTATTGACAGAGGGCTATGCAGTTATTAAAGGTAGTATCTGTATCGTTCTAATTATGGTGTGTGTGCTGTTGAAGTGGGCACGTAGTGAGTAGAAGTAAATGTATATTTAAGATTTATTAATCATGGTTTCTTTACAGAAGACTATAATGTTTTGGGTATATTATATGGGATCTTTAAGGTTAAAAGGTGAGGGTGATCACTGGTACTTTCTAATGATTGATTATTTAGATGGGTCTTGGGCTCACGGGTCTGTAGCACAACACAGCCGTTTTTTAGGCGCTAC
>NC_090757.1:79023142-79040642 GCF_036898095.1 Palaemon carinicauda
GTACAACATATGGGGATATCACAGTCCCCCCTTGTTTTTGTTTTTTTCCATTTCCCGAGGATCAACCGAGGTTATCCTTGATAATGAGTGTGCCACAATGTTTTCTCGTCCTGATGTGGCGATTACTTGGATATTATGTGCAGATAGTATGTATGACCATCTCAAAAGTTTAGGGTTGAGAGTAGTGGACCTATGGAGATGCGACAGAGGAGAGTGGTCGCTGTAGACGTAGATCGTGTCTTGTCCATCAACATAAATCTCGTATCTTTGGATGGTAGCTACGATGGCGAATAGTTCTTTCTCCACTGTGGGCCAATTTAGTTGGGAACCCATAAATCGTCCACTGGAATAAGAGACTGGTAACAGATCAGCTAGTGGGGGCAGGTTTCCTGTTATGGCTGTTATTGGAGCAGGATGCTGTAATAAAATGCCCCCATATCCAAGATCACTAGCGTCTGTTTGGAGATAGAATGGTTTGGTGAGGTTAGGTGCCATTAATATAGGAGGAGATGACAAGTAAGTTTTTAGCTGGTTAAATATTTGATCATGTTGCTGGCTCCAAGAAAAATTTACTTTTGAAGAAGTTAAAGCAAATAGTGGTCCTGTGAACGGTGAGAAATTTGGACTGAACTTAGAGTAATATCCTACCATACCTAGAAATCTTTTTAATTCCTGTTTGGTAGTTGGAACAGGATAAGAAGTTATGGCACTAATATTTGCATCATGGGGTAATACTTTACCACTGCCAACTCGATGACCAAGGTAAGATACCTGACCTTTGCAAAAATTACTTTTTGCTAAGTTGATCGTTAATCCATGTTGTTTCAACCTTGAGAAAACTTCTTTTATCTTTTGAATATGGTTTACCCAGGTGTCAGAGGCAATAATGATGTCATCTAAATATACAAATACTTTTTCCAAGTCCTGTAAAATTAAAGACATTACTCTTTGGAAGGTGGCAGGTGCGTTGGCTAATCCGAATGGCATTACGTTATAACTAAATAAGCCCAAATGGAGTGATAAATGAAGAAATTTCCTTTGCCGTTTCTGTCAATTTAATTTGGTAATAACCCTTCAACAAATCTATTTGGGTTAAGTAGGTCGAATTACTTACTTTTTTCAATGATATCTTGTATTCTTGGTAGAGGATACGAATCTTTAATTGTTAAATTATTAACTTTCCTGTAATCGGTACAAAGACGAAATTTACCATTTTTCTTTCCTACCAGGAGACATGGGGAAGCCCATGGTGACGCACTGGGTTCTGCCAATCCTTCTCTTATCAAGTAGTTCACTTCTTCTTTCATGACACCCAATTTCTTCTGTGATGTTCGATAGAAAGCTTGTTTAATGGGTGCAGCACCTGGTTGTAGTTTGATGTCATGATCTAGCATGGTGCATCTGCCTGGTTTATCTGAAGTTATACTAGGAAATTCATGGAATAAAGCTACTAAAGATTTACATTTTGATGCATATAAGGGTTGTAGATAGTCTGATAAGTTTTCCAAGATCTTCGAGTTTTGAGAATCCTGCCAAGATGCAGTTATTGGATCATCTGTAAATTGATCCATAGGACAATCTATGTATGGTAAGGCACTAGTAATCATTACCGTTTTACTTTCAGCTGTTGGAGACAAATAGGCCTTTAAGAGGTTTATGTGGACTAATTGAGTAGACTTACGCTTATCTGGAGTGGCGATTATATAGTTGGTTGGCGAGATACGGTGAGTGATGGTATATGGTCCCTGGTATTTCTCTCGTAGAGGAGAGCCTGCAATCGGATGGTATAGCAGCACTGCATCTCCTACTTTGAAACTTCTGGTTTTAGCCTTTTTATCATAGTTAATCTTCATCTTCTCTTGAGCTGTTATCAAGTTAGTTTTGGCAATGGAGTGAAGATCTGAAAGTTTCCTGTTGAGTTCTGAAATATATTGGGAAATAGGTACCTCATTATCTCCCAACTTCAGGATGCGTTCTTTGACTGAACTGAGGATAGTTCGTGGCCGTCGACCGAAGAGTAGTTCAAAAGGCAACATACCAGTAGACTGGTTTCGAACTCCTCGTATGATGTACATGATCAGTTCCAAATCGCAATCCCACTCGTTACCTGAACTATGGATGTATTTCCGGAGAAGATTTTTAATGGTCTGGTGAGTGCGTTCTAATGCTCCATTGGTCTGTGGATGGTAAGCTGAGGATGAGACTTGGGTTATATGGTAATCTTTCATAGCTGTTTTAAAAGCATGACTCATGAAATTGGTTCCTTGATCACATTGTAGTTCAGTTGGAAATCCTACAACAGTAAATATGGACACTAGTGACTTTAGGATGTTCTTGGCTGAAATGTTTCTTAAAGGTACTGCAAATGGATAACGGGTAGTTGGGTATAAGGCCGTAAGCAAGTATTCATGTCCCCTTTTTGTCTTAGGCAAAGGGCCTACACAATCTACTATGATCTTACTGAAAGGTTCTTTAGGCACAAGTATAGGTTTTAAGGGTGCAACTGGTACTTTTACATTAGGACTACTTACTTTTTGACATGTTGTACATGTTTTTACGTACTCTTTAATGTCATTCTTCATGTTTGGCCAATAAAAGTCTTGACTGATGCGTTCATATGTTTTAGTGATACCAAGATGAGAGTCAGCAGAGTGAGACAATTCTAGGATCAGAGGTCTTATATCCTTAGGAACAACTACTACCTGGAATAGATCCTTCCAGGTTTCTAGATGACTGTTCTTGCTGGACCTGAATTTTCTCATTAGTACATTATTATTAATATAAAAATAAGAACACTTGTTGGTATCCTTTGGTTTCACTTGGTTGAAACACTGCTGTAGAGTGACATCTTTCCTTTGTTGATAGCTAAATGAATCAGGCTGGATCTTATATGTACTCATCAACTCGTTGAAATCCATAGGTTCAGAGACTGGCAACGGGTTTGATGATGATTCAGTAGGGGTGTCCTTTTTACTGCTTCGTGTCACTGCTAAGCATTCCTCCTGTACAACATCACCTGGAGATACTGCTATTAAGTTTGTTAAGACAACAGAGTTAGCTATGTCATTACCCAGGATTACATCTACATTCTTGCATGGTAACAGTTCTGAATTTACAGCTACATCAGTAGTTCCAGAGAAATAAGGACAATGAAGGTTTACATTAATGAGAGGCAACATAGACTTACTGGTTAAGTCATTAACTGCAACATACCTGTGAGTTTCACCTTTAGGTCGTATTACTTTAGGAGAGACGATCGTTTGAGAGGATCCAGTGTCTCTGAGTATGGTTACAGGTTTACCATTTATTTTGCCTGAGCAAGTGAAGGGTGCAAACGCTTGGGACTCGTGTGATGCACAATGGAAGGTCTTTTTCTTCTCCACCTTAGGTTTTGGTTCCTGTTTGGGCAGATTCATTTGCTTAGGAGAGAATTGAGGGGGATTAGGTTTTCTCTTTAAGTATGAAGCTGCACAATGTGGATCAGGACATTCTGAAATATGATGTCCTTCTTGTTTGCAGTATGTACAAGTTTCCTTAGGTCTAGTTTCTCTATATGGGGTTTTACCTACTTTATGAATAAGAGCATAGTCATCTGCCTTTAAAGCGACTTTCTTAGGGTCAGATTCATTCTGCTCTCTTAGATACACATTAATGCTACCTGGTATTTTCCTTAAGAACTCCTCCATTACTATTAAATCTTTCAACTGCTCGAAAGTTTTGACATCTACTTTGTCTACCCACTTCTGAAACTGTTTAATCTTTCCATTCATAAATTCTAAAAAGGTCTGCTGAACTTGCTTCTGACTATTACGAAATATTTGCCTATAACCTTCCGCAGTAATAGAATAAGCATCAAGGATTGCCTGTTTAATTATGAAATAATCATGTTCCTCTAACATAGTGGCACATACAGATAATGCTTTACCTTTAAATGAGTTCCGGATGATCAAATACCATTTGTCCTGAGGCCAATTGAGATTCTTGGCTGTGTCTTCGAACACAGAAAAGTAGTTATCAGGTTCCCGTTCTTCAAATGTGGGCAACAATTTCTGCACCTTGCCCACATCAAAGGGTTCGGGAATTAGCTTACCTTCTTCCTTTTCTTTCAGTCTTATAAATGCCAGATCCCATTCTGTTACTGTGGCCGCTTCTCTCTCAATCTGCAGCCTAACACGGAGAGCTTTGTTTTTCTGTTCACTTTCTTTTTCTTGTTGCTCCAAAGCAGTTTCCACCTTGATACGTTCTAGGGAAGCAGCAGCAGCAGCCGTGCGCTCAGCAGCAGCGGCTTTCCTCTCTTCTAACTCAGCGGCGGCAGTTGCGGCTCGTTCAGCAGCAGCGGCTCTTTCTCGTTCTGTGGCAGCTTTCTCTCGTTCTACCAGAGTTGCGGCAGTTGCGGCTCTTTCAGCAGCAGCGGCTTTCCTTTCTTCTACCTCAGCGGCGGTAGTTGCGGCTCGTTCAGCAGCAGCGGCTTTCCTTTCTTCTACCTCAGCGCGGGCAGTTGCGGCTTGCAGCTTCATCTTTTCCAACTCCAGCTGCAGACTTAATTTATCCAAGTCACCATTTGGATTGGTAACTGTTAGAGCTCGAACGTCAGCCAGTTCTTCTTCTGGAACAATATCTTCATCTACAAGGAAGTTCAAAATATGACTGAGAATTACACATTTTACGGCAGTTGCGGGAACCTGTACATCATAATGGCGAGCTAGATTCTTTAGGTCAGTTTTTATGGCAACTGTGAGAGATTCCACATGATCCCGTGGTGATACAATAAATTGTTGCAAGTTGAAAGGCATTTTGAATGTCGCCTGTGGCGCAAGATAAGTACAAATTAGAATAAATATCCAAACTTTACAAGAATAAGTATAAGATCATACGATCGCAAAATAACAATCTTTCGATCACAGAAATACAAAATAGCGATCACAAAATTACAAGATCGAGAGATCACAAAATTACAAGATCGAGAGATCACAAAATTACAAAATTATATGATCAGATCACCTTACACAAAAATAGCTTAAATACAAACTTAAGTCTCGCGAAACTTACGATAATACTATAAAACTTTTATTCACAGTTAACGAGTGAACAATTTTTTTTATGCTAGAGATCTTGAGCACGCGGCTAACTACTTCATAATTACTCAAACGACACGCTTAACATCACAAACTTTTACAACAATTTTACCGAATCGGTAAACAAGGCTTTAAAACGCAAAGGTATTTTTTACTTTAAACATACCTAATTAGCACGTTCTAGTTTACATTTCCTTTTAATTTATACCAGCTTAAATACGATAACTTTTCAATGTTACATTTTAATTTATATAAATACTATATTATTCTCGTTATGATAAAGTATCTAGTTAATAGTCAACACCTAGTTTAAAGTAATTGATTATCAGAATAATGCGCAAACTGGACAAAATACGTAGTATGCGCTTTATATATATAACAGGAGTAATTTAACACAAGTATTTAAATATTTATTTACCGACACGTAAATGTTATTTGTACACCAAAATAGTACTTTTAACACCAAACAATATACAAGTTAATTTCCTGACTAGAGAACGATTGGAATTACGAAAATCTCCGAAATTGGAAATTGGCTAATTTCACTTACGAAATTTATATAACAAAATAAATCACTTCATAATGAAATAGATGGAGGAAACTTCACTTATAATGAAACTTAATTTAGTAAATCACATATAATGAAATTTGACTTGATTTCCTAAATATCACTTTTGAATGGCGATTTTAAGAAATGGCAAAATCTTAGGGCTTCAGATTTTTTTTTTTTTTTTTTTTTTTTTTTTTTTTTTTTTTTTTTTATGAGAAATCTCTGGGATACGAGATTTGAGTAGGCGAAACTTTAAAAGCTACCTACTGGGGGCATCTTCAATTAATAAGGGTGGTTTAGAAGCTGGACAATCAGCATACCTAAGTCTTAACTATATTAAGCGTGACTTGTTCCTCTTACAACCAAATGACTACCCAGACATATTATACATAAATGTCTAATGAGAGGGAGAAGAGACATCTACCTTACCTTGGAATTATTACTGTCGTCCTTTATCCTTGGTACGCCACAACACAACACTCGATACTGTTCATAATCACTGGAACTGTTCTTTCACGATTCAATCACTTGATATAAATTTGATGAATCATATCGCACATCAGATCGCACATCAGATCCCGGACAGGCCCCCAACTATTATGTGACGAACCACTGTGCAAACAATTGCCCCTTTACAATGGGCGGTAGTTCTCTTCACACAACAAAATAGAAGTCATATGGGTGGACTTCCAAATTCACTTGTTTCTTATTACGAGTGTATAAGATTGTTGATTATGATCAAATGTATCTTCTTAAAGCTGGTTGCAGACAACAGAAGCACCAATAGCAGGATAATTGGAGGACAGGAACAATAAACTATGTTATAAACAAAACTTTAATTTTACGTTAAACAAAATAATGAAAAAGCACTTCAAAACAACAATAATAAGCAATGCAAAGTGAATGGGTGAGTAAGGTAGATGAATCTCGTGGTGAGAACAATGTATTCTAACAAAACAATAAATTTGGGGTTACCTTATAACATGTAAGGTAAGAAAACAGGGATGATTTACAGCAGGAAGGCGAGTGTAAACAAAAGATAATGAGAAGAATGGAATGAAGATGGCGCTGAAATAAGGTGAAGTATTCACAAAGAAAATGGAAAAATAAACTTTAACAAATCAGATATGTTAGCATATGTACAACATATGGGGATATCACAATATATATATATATATATATATATATATATATATATATATATATATATATATATATATATATATATATATATATACATATATATATATATATATATATATATATATATATATATATATATATATATATATATATATATATATATATATATATATATATATATATATATATATATATATATATATATATATATATATATATTAGTGCGCTACTGTTGTTAACACACATTTGGGTTCCCTTCAAATGCCATCTAAAATGTGTTAATTATTGTAGTTGGTATGCTACATCTTCAAGTAAAGTCAAGTAAGTTAACTTCAAAATGGTTTATTCTTTAAGAACACCAGTGTTAACATCTCCATCACAGGAGTATACCTGGTTTGGTCAGATGACCATTCCGTATGACATCGTCCAGTAAACTAAAACAAATATCCATATGCTTGTTAAAGTTATTTCAGCACTTAATGATTTATGTACACACCACATTAATACCGGAAGATACTCAGTTCCGTTCTCACAGCAACCTCTCTCACGGACTGGTTAGTGTTTACTTTTTCTGAAAAATGTTACATTGCTGAGGTTTGTTATTCACATCCTGCTATGATATGACTACAGCACTTCTCATACTTGCTTCTACTTCCACAGTGACCTATTAGGTCATGTGTTTTAAACATGTAATATATAATTATTACATAAGCTCGGCCAGCTATCTCAATTTAGAAAAAAAAAAATTAACAACACTTCAAAATATGTTTACTAGGAGTGTGACTGAATATATATATTATTTTTTGTTTAACTTTAGCCAAAGGCAAATAAGGATGAATGTTCAAATAGGCATATTAAAAATAATAATAATAATAATAATAATAATAATAATAATAATAATAATAATAATAATAATAATAATAATAATAATGTATATTAACAGATATTACCAAAAGCAAAAAAAAAATGCATGATGAATACAGATCACATATATGGTACATTGCTAGCAAACGATTATATGGTACAAAAAAAAAAAAATACTGATATACATATGATTCGGTAACTTTTTTAAAGAATAATTGTTACCTTTGTCAGAAATATAGATTATTATAATACGGTAATTAATAAAAATATTTTTTACCTTGGTAAAGATACAATTTTAGTGCACAAACACGAATTCCTGGTACGTACACGTACCACGGTTTCGTACGCGCACACACACATTATATATATATATATATATATATATATATATATATATATATATATATATATATATATATATATATATATATATATATATATATATATATATAAATTCTTTATTTAAACATTTGGGCTTATATATTTTATTAGGTGCCCATAGATTCTTCAAGTTTTAAATGTTTTTATTATTAAAATGTTTGTAAATTCTTTTTTTTTAAATGCAAATGTTCAATAGTCTCTTCAATTACATATTACCAGCGTACTAACTGCTTTTCGTACACAACACTTTTCCAAGACATTTTTACTCCTTTGAGCGAATGAAGGGGCCACTTTCAAACGGCTTTAAATTGAATTAAATAAGGAGTTTTGTCTGGACATGGCAAAACGTTCTGTTTGAGCTGCAAACTATTGTACCTTAACCTACGCCAAAAAAAGATGTTAACGGCGATAAATATCATCACCGTAATGCATAAAGCTGCCAGGAATATGTAAAATTTGAGATCTGCATAAGTCGGTGACGGGTGCTCCATCTCGGTCAATTTCATCAACCGCTTGGCTACATGTTCGTTGTATGGGAGACATAAAGATGGAATTGTTGTTGACCACGTGAAGTTCGCGAAGTAGGCTCGTTCTCTGATGATAGTCTTGATTCCTTGCACCATGGAATTCGGGGATGTCCCGATACAACCATCTGCTGCAACGAAGATTTGGGAATAGGACGTGGATCCGACCGGGCATGATACATTGAAGCTGGCCTTGTCGTATCGTATCCACGAGCCGTTGTTCAGTCTGAAATTGAACTTATTATTGTCAAAGGGATAAAGCTTATCCAGACAATTTTCATGGGTATGGGAGAGAGCACCGTCTAGCACTATACCTAACTCGCATGAATCCAATAAGTTTTTATGGAATTCAAATGAGTCAGCTCTACATATTTTTCTATCCATTGTGTCTGAACGGTGAGTTAATTGATTTAAGTCTTTAATGACCGTATATGTTTCCTTGTCTGGGGAAATCAATACTTGTCCTGTCAAACTGGATATTACTGGATTTGAGTGATTCGTCATAAAAGTCGGAAATGGTGATATCCTGTAAGATTGCCAGGCATCGGAAGAATAGAAGGGAATTGTAATCATAATCCTGTTATTTTCAATGCTTATTGTAATTAGGCTCTAAAAAAATTCTAACCTACGTGCGTCTAACAAAGGAATATAACCTAGTTTCTCCCGTCCGTTCTCCACAATTAACTTTAAGTATCTTATTGGCAACAAATGGGGTGACAGTACACCTTTAGTCGCTAACGTGATAGCTTCCAGATAATCTTTTGATCTCTCAATGAATAAAAAATATATATGGCTTATTTGAATATATATATATATATATATATACTGTATATATATATATATATATATATATATATATATATATATATATATATATATATATATATATATATATATATATATATATATATATATATATATTTATGTATATATATATATATATATATATATATATATATATATATATATATATATATATATATATATATATATATATATATATATATATATATATATATATATATATATATATATATATATAAACATATAGCAATATATATATATATATATATATATATATATATATATATATATATATATATATATATATATATATATATATGTAAACATATAGCAATATATATATATATATATATATATATATATATATATATATATATATATATATATATGTGTATATATATATATGTGTGTGTGTGTGATCTATTTTTGAATCATAATACGTTAACGTTGCCAACAAATCCTGTACTTCCATAATCTGATTGATATTACTAGAATGTTAATTTATTAAACTCATAATTTGATTGATTGAAGCTAACTAATTCCTTAGCTCTGACATAATCAATTCATCTTCATGAGTCAAGAACTCAATTTTGTTATTTTGATTACTAATCTTAAGACGATTGGAAATTCCTAAACCTAAACTTGCAATTGAACAAAAAATGTTTAGTGCAGCAAAAATAAACGGGTTACATTTCTCAAGATTATCGTGTCCTACATTCCACATCAAAAGGTCACGAGCCAAAGATGCTGTCTCGTAAGTCTTATTTTGCAAGTCTTCAGATAGCATCTCTGCAACTTTTAGTGTCGATCCAAGCGACCTCTCTGTATTAAAAGGAAAATGTCTTCTATGCAATTCATTTAATGAGACGGCAAACCTTGAAATGGCGCTTTTTAAGCTAGTGACATCATTCTCTGGGAGAAGAATTGCTTGCATTCGCACTTCAACAACTACGTTACTTGTAATAAAAACGTCTTCTTGTCTTTCAACTATAGTGCCATATTTAAAATCTATACTTTTAGTTGTAGAGCTCATCCCACACGAGAAAAATGTCTGAGTGAACAATATCACTCCCAACAACAAAAACTTCATCTTGGAAAACTGTAACAAGAAAAATATATGTAATTACTCCTGTATTAAGAAGAAAAACTTTCAACATACAATGTAATGAAAAAAAATAAAAATCTTTCCCTCACTTCTTTCCCTCCTATTTTAATTTCTTATGTGAGCCAATGGTACGATTCTCTCATCCGTGGGTTGGGATACGTTTTGAACTCTAAACCTATTGGCCGTTAATGTTTCCAAAATGTTAAATGGGCCTTCAAACTTAGGTGTTAGTTAATAATTGATTCCTTTACGTACATTTACCTGTATGTATACATTATCACGCACGGTATATGTTTTAGTTGGCTTCGCTGTTTTATCATGATTCCTTTTCATTTTGATTTGTGATTCTTCTAAATTCTTTCGAAGGATATCAAAACGACTTTTGCTTGCATTTATACATTCTTTTAAAGGATTTGATAAATTAGTTGTAGGCGTTATTACATGGAAAGGCGTTCTAACTGGGGTACCATACAATGCTTCGTGCGGTGACATTTTAATTGATATATGATATGAATGATTCAGGGTACTCAGTACCGCAGGTATTGCAATATCCCAGTTGGGATCTGATCCCCCTAGTGTTACTCTTATTATATTTAAAACCTTCCTATTTGCTCTTTCCACTAGCCCATTCGAGTCTGGGTGATATATCATGGTATCTATTTTTTTTTATGCTAAGGAATTCACACAATGAGGTAAGAAAGTGATTATTAAATTCTCCACCCGAGTCTGAGATTATCATGTGTGGAATTCCATGTTTACAAATGTAACACTCGTAAAACTTCCTAGCGCATTCAATCGCAGTTTTAGTTTTAAGCACTATTAGTTCTGTATATCGAGTTAAAGCATCTAAAATTACTAAGAGGTGCTTATTTCCTCTGTCTGACTCGTAAAATTCTGTAAACAAATCTAAATGTATTCTTTCAAAGGGTTGATTGGGCACGGGATAAGTCCCTAGGCTGACAGGTGTTTTTGTATGCCCTTTGTTTTCCTGACATGTGCGACAATTAGCTATGTGTTTTTTTTTTATATCTGTAGGCATCGTATGCCAATAAAACAATGATTTGGCTTTCTGTGACATTAATGAGAACCCAGGGTGTCCATGCAATGAATTTGCATGCAACCAATTTAGGACAGTGGAAATAAGTGAGATTGGTACTACTACCTGGTCGTTAGTTACATGTGGTGTATTGTGGGTTTTCCTTGTCACGATCCTACACAGAATATTATCTTTGATTATATAATTCTGCTGCTTATACTTAATATATTCCTTTTCCTTTTGATTGCCCTTCAAAGCATTTATAATTTTTTTCTAATTTCTGATCTTTTCTTTGCTCAGTCTGTAATAATTCAGCACTCCAGCCGAAATCTTCTTGTTCAGATATCGTTTTAACAATAGGCATGGATGTTGATATATCAATTAATTCAGCTAAAGGCTCCGTACAAGATGACACGGGGTTGCGTGATAATGCATCAGCAATGATATTTCCTTTCCCTGGTAAATACCCGATTCTCGTGCCAAAGTCTTGAATGATCAAATGCCACCGAGTTCGTTTGGGGCTGTGGTTGAAGCATTTAAAGAAGTCGGTTAGTGGTTTATGATCAGTAAGAACCTTAACGGGATAACCGTATATCATGAACTTAAAATGAACTAGTGAATTATCAATAGCTAGCCCTTCCTTGTCTATTACTACATACTTACTTTTGGAAATTCTCAGTTTTCGAGAATAAAAAGCTATCGGGAAAAATTGTTTATCATATTGCTGAAGCAATACCCCACCTACTCCTAAGTCTGAGGCATCTGTTGTAATGAAGAATTCCTTACCGAAGTCAGGAAATGTTAAGATAGGAGAACTACACAGTTCATCTTTCAAGGTATTAAACGCTTGTTGATGCTGCTCAGACCATATGAAATCTACGCCCTTCTTCGTAAGATCAGTTAAGGGAGTGGCTATTATTGAATAATTGCGTATAAAACGCCTGTAATATCCACTACAACCCAGAAATTGCTGTATTCCCTTGACAGTAGTAGGTATCGGAAAGTTACGGATAGCCGACACCTTATCGTGGACTACTTTAAGACCTTGGTTTGACACCATAAAACCCAAAAATACTAATTCTGTTTTGAAAAATTCACACTTACTAATCTTTACCCTTAAGTTATGTTGTCTTAGTCTCTGTAGTACTAGTTCTAATTTACGTAGATATTCTTCTAAGGTGTTGGAAAAGATTACAAGGTCGTCCATATAGGCATGCAATATATCCCCTAGCAAGTCTCCAAATACTATGTTAATCATTCTTGTAAATGTTATGGGAGCACAACGTGAACCAAAAGGCATCCGTAAAAATTCATAATGTCCACTGGCTGTGCTGAAGGCTGTGTATGGAATACTATCTTCTTCCAATGATATCTGGTGAAAGCCTTTAAGTAAGTCCAAACTGGTAAAATATTTATTCTGACCTAACAAAGACAAAATATCGTCAGTACATGGCACTGGGAATCGATCAGGGATCGTCTCCTCGTTTAGGCGACGGAAGTCTACACAGATACGCCATGTTCGATCTTTTTTTGGTACAACTATTAATGGAAAGTTATAAGGGCTGTTCGATTTCCTAATGACTCCTTCTTCTAGCATTTTACCTACCTCATCATTTATTTCATTCTGGAATTTCATAGGGAGTCTGTACGATGGTACATAGATAATTTTCTGCTTGTCCTTTAACGTTTTTTGATGCTCGATCACATCTGTATTAGGAATTTCCTAAGGATCCATCCGTAGTGGAAAGAACATCATGATATTCAGTTAAAAGTCCAAAAATTTTCTGCTGAACTTCTTCATCTTGAATGTCTATATTGATTTAATTTTTAATAGATTGCAAAAGGGATTCATCCGCAACTGATTGAGCGTGATTGATTTCAGCAACGGTAAGAATACGATGTTTATAAACTTCTACATCCAAGATATGTTGATTTTTATGAATTACTAAAGTGGTATTTAAATGATTACAGACCTCAATATTACATTGTTGATGTGAGCCTACTGTATAAATAGCTTGTGTGACAGACAATCCGTTAGTTTTAAAAGTATCGGAAAGGGTTAATATTTCTGATCCCGGTAATGCTTTATACACTTGCACTATTAAATTCGAAGGTACGCTTTGCTCGATAGATTGCGTGCAAGACGATATTACGGGTGAACGAGAATTCTGCTGGGTTGCGTATATTATTTCTTTATTAGTGAGACAAGTTATTGGTTCTTCAACGTACGTTACAGTTACATTTGTCGTCTCCTTTTTATCCAAAACTGATTATAAGGTATTAAAAGACTTATAGAATTTTCCTTTGATATACACTCCGTGCTTGGCAGGGGCTAAGATAATGTTTTTGATTGCTCATAGATGGGTATCCTATAATTACAGCTGGATACATATCAATGTTTTGTACAACAACAAATCTATCGGCAAACGTGCGCTTACCGACCTTGAACTGAACATGAGTTACACCTATTACATTTAATTCATTATTTCCTATACCCGAGAGTCTCACTCCGGATTTTTCTATTGGAAAGTTCGAAAACAACAAATTATATGTCCTCAAATCCATGATATTACGTGGACTACCAGAGTAAAAAAATAATGTAAATGACCTGTGTTCTAAATTTACAGCATATAATGTTGGTCGTAACTCATTTTGGCTTATTATTGTATGAATTCATTACAAATCTACGGGAGCATGAACTGATTTACTTAATTCGGCCGTGTGTTTCATAGGAAAATCTATTGCCTCACAATGATCTGATAAAACATTAAATTGATTATTCAATACTACTGATGTTAACATGAATGACCTTGACCCAACATCACTCTCTTCCCCACTGGAGTTAATTATGTGGTATTTGCTTTGCTCTGCACATTCTGAAAATTAGTCTGACCTTGCGAGGTCTGGTTTGACGACCCAGGCTCAGTGTTATTCGAAGAACTGTTTGTTTGTTTGGGATTCTGAACTACATTGACGTTTGGCTGTTTCTTATTAAAATGAGGATTTTTCTTTTTATTTCCATATGGAACTGACTGTGGAATTGACTGTGTATTTCTAGGATTCTGTTGTGTCTTACGCGAGTAGCACTGACTATATGAATGAGTTGAACTATTATGTATCGAACAGAATTTCGTTCTGCAGTCCGCAATCAAGTGACCTTGACGTTTGCAATTATAACACGTCATTCCCACAACTTGACTATTATTAACTACATTTACTTATTGTGGCTTTGTTTCATTTTTTGCAAAAACTTGAGTTAACACGGGATCAAAGTCAGGACACTTAGACATGTGTTTCTTTATCTGTTTATATACATCCAATTCCGTACTTGCTGGCGTTAACTTTTTATCAAAACACCGTACTAAAGCTTCAGGCAACATAAGTGTCATGCAAGTTAAATACATTAATCGTGAAAAATCTTTCACGGAGATGTTATCTCTAGTAACCCAAGTGGAATTACCTAAAATATCTTGATATTCATTAAGCCTATCGGCTATGAGAGCTGCTCTCTCAATAACATTAAGCCGAGTCATAGTGGCTTGATTAAGTGTATTTCTTAATGTTAAAACTACATCCAAGGCTTCTTCACCTCCATAGACCGCACGTAGCCTAACTTTGAAATCATCCCAGGTAACTGCTTCTTGAAAGGAAACACCCTTTAAATACGCACTCGCATCTCCTTTAGAAAAGTCTATAAAACTTTTAGCTTCTTGTAATTGTACAAAAGGGTCTACGATTTGTTTGGCCTTTAAATGGGCATCGACTGTTGGGTTACTCGGTCCAGGGGCTGGGCTCACAGGGGGCGTCATGTTTACGGTATTTCTTTTCCTATCTCTACGACCCCTTGCAATTCTATCAAAATATCTATATGAATACAGACGTCCACTGCGTAAACGCAAAAGCACTAATTGATAAAGATTATAACAAAATTCCCCAAAAATATGATACTAATACAAAGATATTTCTCGAGAACTTCTAAAAGAAAACGGAGTACAAAGATATTTCCCGAGAATTTCTGAAAGAAAACAGAATTAACAGAGAGAGAGAGAAAAAAATTCTAGATGAGAATTCGGAGTTGAACACAGTTTCCTTTAATGAAAGGAAATTGAAGATTAGCAACAACTCACCCCAGTAATAATGGACTATCGACTCGTGGTAACTACACCTCACTGCTCAATACTGAAATGAATAAGAAAATTGTACTTAGCTTATATGGTGTGTGATGTCGTCATTTTCTCTCTCTCTCTTGATGTTAAGGTGAATGTTTTCGGTCCGATTTCCTCTCTCTCTCGTGATGTTTCGGTGAATGTTTTCGGTCCGATTTCTGTTGAATGTAGTGCTTCCTGGATATGTTTTATAAGCGTTGAATGTCAGTCCTTGGTTTTCTTAGGATGTTGATTGAAGATCCAGTTCATCAGTTTGTATAACATTCATTAGATGTTTCATTTCTTCAGTGGACTATGATACTTAGTTTCTTTAAGAACAACAGTGTTAACATCTCCATCACATGAGTATAGCTGGTTTGGTAGGATAACCATTCCGTATGACATCGTTCAGTAAACTAAAACAAATATCCATATGCATGTTAAAGTTATTTCAGCACTTAATGATTTATGTACACACCATATTAATACCGGAAGATACTCAGTTCCGTTCTCACAGGCAACCTTTCTCACGGACTGGTTAGTGTTTACTCTTCATGAAAAATGATACATTGCTGAGGTTTGGTATTCGCATCCTGCTATGATATGACTACAGCACTTCTCACACTCGCTTCAACTTCCACAGTGACCTATTAGGTCATGTATTTTAAACATGTAATATATAATTATCACACACACACATATATATAAATATATATATATATATATATATATATATATATATATATATATATATATATATATATATATATATATGTGTGTGTGTGTGTGTGTGTATATATATATATATATATATATATATATATATATATATATATATATATATATATATGTGTGTGTGTATATATATATATATATATATATATATATATATATATATATATATATATATATATATATATGTGTATATATATATATATATATATATATATATATATATACATATACATATATATATATATATATATATATATATATATATATATATATATATATATATATATATATATATACATATATATATACATATACGCATATACATATATATATATATATATATATATATATATATATATATATATATATATATATATATATATATATATATATATAAATTCTTATATATATATGTATATATATATATATATATATATATATATATATATATATATATATATATATATATATATATATATATATATATATATGTGTGTGTGTGTGTGTGTGTGTGTGTGGCCACGAAAGGAAAAATGAAAAAGACTTGTTTGGAGTTAGTACTTTCATCCACTCAGGACATTATCAAACTCAGCAATGAGAATACATATACAAAGACATCGTATTTATACTGGAGAAGGGGATCCAACAGCTGTCAGTTTCTTAATAATTCCGGAGAAGTCAGATTTTAGATAAAAGGATAATACAGGATTAACGGGAAACAGACCTGGGCTTAGATTCAAATTTCTACCTTGAGTACAGGAGATTAAAAATGATTCAACAATATTCCTTTGGAAATAGTCATTTACATGGATCACTTTTTCCGTCTTTGACCAACCAATTCTGTGACTTGACCCTAACCAGTGGGAGGCCAAGGCATTATTAAGAGAACCCCTGGAGACGGCCACCTGATGTTGTTTTAATCTGACTGGTATACTCTTTGATGTTTGGCCAACATAAAATAGGTTACACTCTGAACAAGGAATGCTATATATTACATTATTATAATTTCCAGAACTATTCCTAATTAACATGTTTTTTAATGTACAATTATATTTAAACACTACAGCAATGTCTAGTTTTTTCAAAAGGGGTATTACATATAAAAAACAAACATGAAATGGCAAACAAAGCATATTAT
>NC_090757.1:79045642-79050642 GCF_036898095.1 Palaemon carinicauda
ACAGACTCCACACATTTAGATAGATTCACTCCTTACCACCACTTTTTCCTTTATCTATATACAGCACGGCAATTTCGGCAATATGTTGGAGGTTGAGGTTTCTAAATGTACCTGCAAAGGTACCATATCTCCTGTGTACAAAGCGAGACCGAATAGTCAGGATATATCTATCAATATATATATATATATATATATATATATATATATATATATATATATATATATATATATATATATATATATATATATGTGTATATATATATATATATATATATATATATATATATATATATATATATATATATATATATATATATATATATATATATATATATATATATATGATCATATATATGTATATATATGTACATATATATGTATACTTATGTCACGACTTAATTAATAACATTAACGTTTTATGTTAAAGCAGGTTCTTTTTAATTTGCATAAAGCCGTTACATAAAAAAAACAATAGTATTTTGTACAACCTTAAGTACCTTTAACAACCAGTTATAGTTTATAAACAATGATGGCAAAGGACAACGAGGGAGTATGATACAAAAAGGAAATATAAATATTTATTTACAAAAGAAAAAGAAAATAATTAAATAATATTTGGACAGAGGTAAGTTTCAGGTCACTGCAGCGTAAACTTGATGCTCCGTTGTAACGAAGTGTTGTTAATGTTAATTGCAGTTCTAAAAATGGAGGACAGTTACTAATACCAATACTTAACTTCCCGTAAAGTATCATCAACGGCGCTGCAGTTGCAGTAATAAACATGAGGGACCAGGTGATAAATCTGAATTTCCATTAGAGGCTGTCCAAGGCTGATGTCCTCTCCCGTGTTCCGTCGCAGATTAAAAGGTGCTGTAATCCTCCAGATGAAGACCAAGATTAGTATCGAGAACTTGATAAAAACTCTCGATCACAGCAGCTCTTCGAAGGCAAACATCCATGCATCAGCAGCGAAAGAATGATCAAACAGGCGTGACAGTGGTATAAGGAGCTGAAGACTCAAAGACAGGCGTTGATGTCTAATAAAGGGCACTAACAGCTACACACCATTGCAGCGATCCAAGGCAAATCCACTGCTCTCAGTAGATAAGTACCTCTCAGAGGCAATCCCAACCTCTCTAGCGTTCAGAGGATCACTGCCCTCAAACTTGGGCTTTTTCCGACAAAGAAGTCTCTCTGCTTCCACGTCATCATGTAAAGGAAGAAATTGTTGGATTAGAACTACCCTCCTTAACGACTGCAAAATAAATAACAAGCAAACAACACCCAGTTACCAACAAGCAGCAAACATACAACTGCGTGGGCAAAAAAATAAATAAATAAATATATAAATGAACGAACGAAAATACTTTCGGGCGTGATACCCCCAACCTAATAGGTAAAAAAAAAAAAATCTATTTTTTTTTTTTACAACTCATATGAGAGTTCCAACCAATTTTATATCTCAACATGTACTGAAAAGAAAAATTAACGGCAACGTTAAATGGCCTCAAGACCAGTAAATTATCACTTCCACAAACAAAAAACCAGTGATGAAAGAACGAGATGTTGCACCAAAGACACTGCAGGAAGAAAAATAAAATAAATACGAAAACAAAACAATAATCCAAGTGGAAAAGACATCACAGATTTCTAGAGAGGGCATCAGCGACGACATTGTCCTTCCCTTTCACATGTTTTACAGTCAAATTATATTCCTGGAGCATAAGACTCCAATTAGTGAGCCTTCTGTTTTTGTTCCTAAATTTGTTCACAAATTTTAAAGGGTTGTGATCTGAATACACAACAATTGGATCAACGCTAGATGTTACATAAATTTCAAAATGTTGTAGAGCTAAAACTAAAGCTAAGGCTTCCTTTTCGATTGTGCTATATTTCTTTTGATGCTCATTAAGTTTCCTAGAAAAATATGAAACAGGATGTTCAATACCTTCACTATCGTCTTGCAATAGCACTGCTCCTACTCCGAGATCGCTGGCATCCACCATTAACTTGAACCCCTTCTGAAAGTCAGGTGATTTCAAAATAGGATAGGTGCTTAAAATGCCTTTTAATTTATCAAAGGCTCGTTGACATGTATCGTCCCACAAGAATTTAGATTTCTCTCTTAAAAGATTAGTTAAAGGAGTTACTATTTCAGAAAAACTGGGGACAAACCTGCGATAGTAACCAGCGAGACCAACAAATTGCCTTACATTTTTCCGAGTTTTTGGAGTGGGAAAAGCTAGTACAGCTTCAATGTTCTTTTCCTTGGGTAATACTTTACCTTGTCCGACGTGATGTCCGAGGTAGATAACTTCAGCCTTTCCAAATTCGCATTTAGAAAGGTTTACTACCAAACCAGCGTCAGCAATTGCACGAAATAAGGCCCTGATTCTATCGACATGGTCTTTCCAGTTGTCACTGAAAATAATTATATCGTCCAGATAAACTACACAACCCTTCAATCCATTCGTGATCATCCACATCATTCTCTGGAAGGTACTGGCTGCGTTACGCATGCCAAAGGGCATGACTTTACATTCGAATAAACCTTCAGGTGTTATAAATGCTGATATTTCTCGTGCATTTTCAGTCAGAGGTACCTGCCAGTAACCTTTTAAAAGGTCTAACTTACTAATATACTTGGCATTACCAATCTTATCTATGCAATCTTCTATGCGAGGCAGAGGGAAATTGTCAGCAACTGTTAAGTCGTTTACTTTCCTGTAGTCAAAACACAACCTGTCTTGTCCATTTTCCTTTTTCACTAATACAACTGGGGAACTCCAAGGACTGCTACTTGGTGTTATCAAGTCATTCTCCAACATATAACTGACTTCCTTTCTCACAGCTTCAGCTTTCTGTGGACTTAACCTGTAAGGGGCTTGTCTAATTGGCTGGGCATTTGGCTTTAGTACAACATCATGTTGCAAACTACGCACAAGACCAGGAGTGTCCTTAAATATTGACGGATGTTCTTTGAATAAATCCTTAATATCAGTAGCTTCCTGAGCATTCAGATGTTTAAACAAACTATCTGGGTTACACAAAATTTTAGAGTTTTCGCCATTCCATCCATATTCTTTGCTTTCCATTTCTTGTCCATTACATTCTTTAGGTACAACAGCTGAAACAGATTTAACAGTGTTAGCTCTGGAAAAATATTTCTTCATAATGTTAATATGACACAACTGATACTTTTTCCTCCTCCCTGGAATTTCCACCAAATAATCAACATCATTCAGTTTCTTCTTAACCACTGCTGGACCCACAAACTGAGCTCTGAACTGACCTGGCATAGGAAGTAACACTAGTACTTGTTCTCCTGCTTCAAAATTCCTAGCTTGAGACTTTCTATCATAATGAGTTTTCATTTTAGCCTGCGAAGTAGAGAGATTATTTTGGGCCCATTGCCAAATGCTTCTTAATTTCTCTTTGAAAGACAAAATATAATCAAGTGAATTCATTTTACCACTACCCCCTTCCCAATGTTCCCTTAATAAATCAAGAGGTCCTCTCACATTGTGTCCATAGACCATCTGAAAAGGAGAAAAACCCATAGATTCACTAGGGGCTGATCTTAAAGCAAAAAGCAATAAAGGCAAGTCTTTATCCCATTCCTCAACATGGTCTAAACAATACTTAGTCAAAGCATTCTTCAGAGTGGAGTGAAATCTTTCAAGTATTCCCTGACTTTCGGGATGATATGAGGATGCCAAGTTGTGTTTAATGCCAAGTTCATTCATTTTAGCCTGGAACTCCCTACTAGTGAAATTAGAACCTAGATCCGACTGTATCTCTCGAGGCAAACCATAACGAGAAAAGAAGTCCATGAGATGCTTAATTACAATACCACTCTTAATGCCTCTAACAGGTATTACCTCGGGAAATCTAGTGGTTCTGTCCATTATAGTTAACATGTACTGAAAACCTGTTTTGGTTTTGGGTAAAGGTCCCACAATGTCAATAACAATTTGAGTGAATGGTTCTTCAACAGCTGGGATTGGAATTAAAGGCGCTTTTGTAATTTTCTGGTTGGGTTTTCCAATCATTTGGCACTGGTGACATGACTTACAATGTCTGACTACGTCTTTCTTTACAGAAGGCCAAAAAAAATTATCTTTCACTTTGGTCAGCGTTTTTCGTATTCCTAAATGACCACCCCATTCACTTTCATGAGCCTCTTGCAAAATAAAATGCCTAAACTTACTATGTACTACAATTTGTTCCCTTACCTTCCACTCTTCATCAGTAGATGCGGTCACTGGACGAATTAATCTATATAACACATCATTCTTTAATACATAACTTGCTTCACTTAAATCATCCTGTTCCTTTAGCTGTTCTGCTTCTTCATATATACTTTTCAATTCGCCATCTTCTTTTTGAGCACTAATTAGGGTTTGCCTATCTGGAAACATGCAACTAGAATCTGTAGCAAAGTCTTCAGATATATTAACCATAGACTTTAACGAAAGATTTTTTTTCTGCTTGGACTTACCTTTCTTTGTCTTAGGTTGAGTTTTGGTTTGGAAGCAGTTTTCCAAATTTACATCAGCTTCTCCTCCTTTGACTTCCTCTCTAGATTGGGCTCGGGTTACAGGAACAACAGGTTTAACATTTACCATAACACGTTCATTAACCACACTAGCCCCCTTTCGACCTTCTGATGCACAGGCTGTGCCACTACCTTGCATCACATCATTGCCTATCAACAAATCCACACCACTCACAGGCAATGCACTAACTACAGCCAGTTTCAACCTACCAGTTACCAAAGGAGATTCCAAATAAACTTCTTCCACAGGCCAAGATGTTACTGTATCTGGGAAACCCCCAAGCAACACAAAATCCTGACCTTTCCGTGAGAAATCTTTAGGGAGAGAGGTTTCCAGAATGCAGGACTGGCACGAGCCAGTATCCCGCAGCAATGCAACGATATTACCATCAGTTGCCTCAGATCCAACTTTCACTATACCTCTAAAGACAAAGTCTTCAAA
>NC_090757.1:79055642-79058142 GCF_036898095.1 Palaemon carinicauda
TGCTTCCACTCCAACATTTGCTGCAACAATAGACCCCAAGTACTTAAACTGATCAACTTCCTCAATTAATTCTCCATTCAACATGACATTCAACCTCGTACCACCTTCCCTTCTCGTACATCTCATAACCTTACTCTTACCCACATTAACTCTCAACTTCCTTCTCTCACACACCCTAACAAATTCTGTCACTAATCGGCCGACCTCTTCTTGCGCGTCTGCAACCAGTACAGTATCATCCGCAAACAACAACTGATTTACCTCCCGTTCAGGGTCATACTCGTCTACCAGTTTCAATCCTAGTCCAAACACTTGAGCATTCACCTCTCTCACCACTCCATCAACATACAAGTAAACAACCACAGCGACATCACACATCCCTGTCTCAGCCCCACTCTCCCCGGAAACCAAGCGCTCACTTCATTTCCTATCCTAACACATGCTTTACTACCTTTGTAGGAACTTTTCACTGCTTGCGACAACCTTCCACGAACTCCATATAACCTCATCATATTCCACATTGCTTCACTATTAACTCTATCATACGCTTTTTCAAGATCCATAAACGCAACATACACTTCCTTACCTTTTGCCAAATATTTCTCGCATATCTGCCTAACTGTAAAAGTCTGATCCATACAACCCCTACCTCTTCTAAATACCCCCTGTACATCTAAGATTGCATTCTCTGTTTTATCCCTAATGCTATTAATCAGTACTCTACCAAACACTTTTCCAACTACACTCAACAAACTAATACCCCTTGAATTAAAACACTCATGCACATCTCTCTTACTCTTGTATAGTGGTACAATACACGCACAAACCCAATCTATTGGTACCATTGACAACACAAAACACATATTAAACAATTTCACCAACCATGCAAGTACAGTCACACACCCTTCCTTCAACATCTGAGCTCTCACACCATCCATACCAGATGCTTTTCCTACTCTCGTTTCATCTAGTGCTCTCCTCATTTCCTCTATTGTAACCTCTCTCTCATTCTCATTTCCCATCACCGGCACCTCAACACCTGCAACAGCAATTATATCCGCCTCCCTATTATCCTCGACATTCAGTGAACTTTCAAAATATTGTGCCTACCTTTTCCTTGCCTCCTCTGCTTTTAACAACCTTCCATTTCCATCTTTCACTGTGTCTTCAGTTCTTGAGCCAGCCTTCCTTACTCTCTTCACTTCTTTCCAAAAACCTCTTCCTATTCTCTTCATATGAACGACCCAATCCCTGACCCCACCTCAGGTCAGCTGCCCTCTTTGCCTCACTTACCTTGTGCTTCACTTCCACATTTTTCTCTATATTTTTCATACTTCTCTACACTATTACTCTGAAGCCATTCTTCAAAAGCCCTCTTTTTCTCTTCAACTTTTACCTTCACTCCTTCATTCCACCATTCACTGCCCTTCCTCATGCTGCCTCCAACAAACTTCTTGCCACACACATCACTTGCAATCAAAACTAAATTTTCTTTTACTAACTTCCACTCCTCTAAATTACCAGTTTCTCTTACAATCACTTCGTCATATGCCATCTTCAACCTTTCTTGATGTTTACTTTTTACCCCCGGTTTTATTACCTCTTCAACCCTCACTAGCTCGCTTTTACATCCACCTATTCTAATCTCCCACTCTTTTGCTACAACTAATTTTCCTTCCACCAAAAAATTATCAGACATACCGTTAGACATACCCCGAAACACGTGAATGTCCTTCAATCTTCCAAACATTCTTTTAGTTATCAACACATAAACCATAAATGCCCTTTCTACCACTTCCATTTGCCACTCTTAGCTATGTATACTTGTTTTCATATTTCTTTTTGAAAAAGCTAGAACTTATCACCATCTCTTGCTCAACACACATATCATTATCATTATTATTATTATTATTATTATTATTATTATTATTATTATTATTATTACTTGTTAAGCCACATCCCTAGTTGGAAAAGCAAGATGCTATAAGCCCTGGGGCCCCAACAGGGAAAATAGCCCATTGAGGAAAGGAAACAAGTAGAAATAATATATTTTAAGAACAATGACATTTGAATAAATATTTCTTGTATAAACTATGAAATCTTTAACAAAACAAGAGGAAGAGAAACGAGATAGAATAGTGTGCTCGAGTGTACCCTCAAGCAAGAGAACTCTAACCCAAGAGAGTGGAAGACCATGGTACAGACGCTATGGCACTACCCAAGACTAGAGAACAATGGTTTGATTTTGGAGTGTCCTTCTCCTATGGGAGCTGCTTACCATAGCTAAAGTCTCTCTTCTACCCTTACCAAGAGGAAAGTAGCCACTGAACAGTTACAGTGCAATAGTTAACCCTTGGGTGAAGAAGAATTGTTTGGTAATCTCAGTGTTGTCAGGTGAATAAGGACAGAGGAGAATCTGTAAAGAATAGGCCAGACTATTCGGTGATGGGATATGGAAACACCTGCAATTTCCCTAAACGGTTTTTAACAGCCTTAAAAT
>NC_090757.1:79065380-79067880 GCF_036898095.1 Palaemon carinicauda
ACATTATTATCAATTCCAGAACTCTTTTTAATTAACATGTTATTTAATGTACAATTATATTTAAACACTACAGCAATGTCTAGTTTTTTTCCAGAGGGGTATAGCATCTAAAAAACAAAATGAAATGGCAAACAAAGCATATTATTAATTGTTTCCTTTCTCTCTAATTGGACACTATAAAATGTTCTCTTAGCCTTATTCATACATTTTTCTAAGAAATATTTAGGATAACAAAGATTTGTTGCAATTTTTTCTATTTTAGTGAACTCCTACTCAATGTAATCTGGGCTACAAATTCTCAATGCCCTAAGGTACATGGAGGAAAAAACTGAATGTTTAATATTTTTTAGAGTGACCGGAGTAAAAATGTACATATGAAAAATTATTTGTAGGCTTTCTATATATGGAAAACTTAAATTTATCTGTTTCTCTAACTATTAAAACGTCTAAAAATGGGATACGGTTATTTTCTTCATTTTCTATAGTGAATTTTATTGATGGTACTAATGAATTAATGATTGAAACAAAGCCCTCAAGATTAAAATTTCTTCTAAAATACATAGAACATCATCAACATATCGATACCAAACAATTTGGGAAGACCACACTGAAGGGATTAATCTAGATTCAAAAAATTCCATATTTATGTTGGATAAAAGTGGGGACAAAGGATTACCCATAGCCAAACCAAAAACCTGTTCATAGAAATCTCCATTAAAACTAAATTTACACTTTTTAATGCACAAACAAATGAGCTCAATAATAGTATGGGTTGATAAAGGTGAATCATAAGCATCTAAAATACCCGACAGGAAATCCAATAAGTAATTTGACTAAATATTTGGATAATTTATAGTTAATAGAACCTGTAGCAGTGATAATTGGTCTGATTGGATTTCCTGTTTTATGGGTTTTAATTAAACCATGTAAATAAGGCAAAGACGGACCAGTAGAGATAAAGGCATTTAATAAGGATTTTTCTTGTTTTAAGATATATTTCAAGTTTTTATTAAAATTTTTGATAACCTCGTCTAAGGGATTAACTCTTAATTTTATGTAAGTGGAAACATCAGATAAAAGTACATACATCTTTTCTAAATAAGTTGTTTTGTTCATAATAACTAATACATTAGCTTTGTCTGCTTTTGTAATATGTAATTCACTGTCATTTTTCAACGATTTTAAGGCTGTTAAAAACCGTTTAGGGAAATTGCAGGTGTTTCCATATCCCATCACCGAATAGTCTGGCCTATTCTTTACAGATTCTCCTCTGTCCTTATTCACCTGACAACACTGAGATTACCAAACAATTCTTCTTCACCCAAGGGTTAACTATTGCACTGTAACTGTTCAGTGGCTACTTTCCTCTTGGTAAGGGTAGAATAGAGACTCTAGCTATGGTAAGCAGCTCCCATAGGAGAAGGACACTCCAAAATCAAACCATTGTTCTCTAGTCTTGGGTAGTGCCATAGCGTCTGTACCATGGTCTTCCACTCTCTTGGGTTAGAGTTCTCTTGCTTGAGGGTACACTCGAGCACACTATTCTATCTCGTTTCTCTTCCTCTTGTTTTGTTAAAGATTTCATAGTTTATACAGGAAATATTTATTCAAATGTCATTGTTCTTAAAATATATTATTTCTACTTGTTTCCTTTCCTCACTGGGCTATTTTCCCTGTTGGGGCCCCAGGGCTTATAGCATCTTGCTTTTCCAACGAGGGATGTGGCTTAACAAGTAATAATAATAATAATAATAATAATAATAATAATAATAATAATAATAATAATAATAATAATAATGATATGTGTGTTGAGCAAGAGATGGTGATAAGTTCTAGCTTTTTCAAAAAGAAATATGAAAACAAGTATACATAGCTAAGAGTGGCAAATGGAAGTGGTAGAAAGGGCATTTATGGTTTATGTGTTGATAACTAAAAGAATGTTTGGAAGATTGAAGGACATTCACGTGTTTCGGGGTATGTCTAACGGTATGTCTGATAATTTTTTGGTGGAAGGAAAATTAGTTGTAGCAAAAGAGTGGGAGATTAGAATAGGTGGATGTAAAAGCGAGCTAGTGAGGGTTGAAGAGGTAATAAAACCGGGGGGTAAAAAGTAAACATCAAGAAAGGTTGAAGATGGCATATGACGAAGTGATTGTAAGAGAAACTGGTAATTTAGAGGAGTGGAAGTTAGTAAAAGAAAATTTAGTTTTGATTGCAAGTGATGTGTGTGGCAAGAAGTTTGTTGGAGGCAGCATGAGGAAGGGCAGTGAATGGTGGAATGAAGGAGTGAAGGTAAAAGTTGAAGAGAAAAAGAGGGCTTTTGAAGAATGGCTTCAGAGTAATAGTGTAGAGAAGTATGAAAAATATAGAGAAAAATGTGGAAGTGAAGCACAAGGTAAGTGAGGCAAAGAGGGCAGCTGACCTGAGGTGGGGTCAGGGATTGGGTCGTTCATATGAAGAGAATAGGAAGAGGTTTTTGGAAAGAAGTGAAGAGAGTAAG
>NC_090757.1:79077880-79110380 GCF_036898095.1 Palaemon carinicauda
CTCTTAATAATGCCTTGGCCTCCCACTGGTTAGGGTCAAGTCACAGAATTGGTTGGTCAAAGACGGAAAAAGTGATCCATGTAAATGACTATTTCCAAAGGAATATTGTTGAATCATTTTTAATCTCCTGTACTCAAGGTAGAAATTTGAATCTAAGCCCAGGTCTGTTTTCCGTTAATCCTGTATTATCCTTTTATCTAAAATCTGACTTCTCCGGAATTATTAAGAAACTAACAGCTGTTGGATCCCCTTCTCCAGTATAAATACGATGTCTTTGTATATGTATTCTCATTGCTGAGTTTGATAATGTCCTGAGTGGATGAAAGTACTAACTCCAATCAAGTCTTTTTCATTTTTCCTTTCGTGGCCACACACACACACACACACACACACACACACACACACACACACATATATATATATATATATATATATATATATATATATATATATATATATATATATATATATATATATATATATATATATATATATATATATATAAGAATTTATATATATATATATATATATATATATATATATATATATATATATATATATATATATATATATATATATATGTGTATATGTATATATATGTATATATATATATATATATATATATATATATATATATATATATATATATATATATATATATATATTCAAATAAGCCATATATATTTTGATATATTAATGTCTGGATTCTCTTAACGTCCTCGGGATCAGAGCCCCAGGCGAAATCTCACAAAGAATGGGTTAGTCACTGTCTATATAAGCTTGCCGACCAGGGTTCGATTCCCGGCCGGAGCCAAGCTCTTGTCTTTGTGAGATTTCGCCTGGGGCTCTGATCCCGAGGTCGTTAAGAGAATCCAGACATTAATATATCAAAATATATATGGCTTATTTGAATATGAAAAACACGTAAAAATGTGCAAAATTTATCATATATATATATATATGTATATGTATATATATATATATATATATATATATATATATATATATATATATATATATATATATATATATATATATATATATATATATATATATACACACACATATATATATATATATATATATATATATATATATATATATATACACACACACACACACATATATATATATATATATATATATATATATATATATATATATATATATATATATATATATATATATATATATATATACACACACACACACACACACACACATATATATATATATATATATATATATATATATATATATATATATATATATATATATATATATATATATATATTTATATATATGTGTGTGTGTGATAATTATATATTACATGTTTAAAATACATGACCTAATAGGTCACTGTGGAAGTTGAAGCGAGTGTGAGAAGTGCTGTAGTCATATCATAGCAGGATGCGAATACCAAACCTCAGCAATGTATCATTTTTCATGAAGAGTAAACACTAACCAGTCCGTGAGAAAGGTTGCCTGTGAGAACGGAACTGAGTATCTTCCGGTATTAATATGGTGTGTACATAAATCATTAAGTGCTGAAATAACTTTAACATGCATATGGATATTTGTTTTAGTTTACTGAACGATGTCATACGGAATGGTTATCCTACCAAACCAGCTATACTCATGTGATGGAGATGTTAACACTGTTGTTCTTAAAGAAACTAAGTATCATAGTCCACTGGAGAAATGAAACATCTAATGAATGTTATACAAACTGATGAACTGGATCTTCAATCAACATCCTAAGAAAACCAAGGACTGACATTCAACGCTTACAAAACATATCCAGGAAGCACTACATTCAACAGAAATCGGACCGAAAACATTCACCGAAACATCACGAGAGAGAGAGGAAATCGGACCGAAAACATTCACCTTAACATCAAGAGAGAGAGAGAAAATGACGACATCACACACCATATAAGCTAAGTGCAATTTTCTTATTCATTTCAGTATTGAGCAGTGAGGTGTAGTTACCACGAGTCGATAGTCCATTTTTACTGGGGTGAGTTGTTGCTAATCTTCAATTTCCTTTCATTAAAGGAAACTGTGTTCAACTCCGAATTCTCATCTAGAATTTTTTTCTCTCTCTCTCTGTTAATTCTGTTTTCTTTCAGAAATTCTCGGGAAATATCTTTGTACTCCGTTTTCTTTCAGAAGTTCTCGAGAAATATCTTTGTATTAGTATCATATTTTTGGGGAATTTTGTTATAATCTTTATCAATTAGTGCTTTTGCGTTTACGCAGTGGACGTCTGTATTCATATAGATATTTTGATAGAATTGCAAGGGGTCGTAGAGATAGGAAAAGAAATACCGTAAACATGACGCCCCCTGTGAGCCCAGCCCCTGGACCGAGTAACCCAACAGTTGGACAGGGTAATCCCCTTCCTATTGTGACACTTGTGAATGCTCGCTCCGCAATCCTTCCTTTTCAGGGTCGGGTTAATGGGTTCTTGCCTCAATATGTGGAGTCATGGATTTCATCCGTCGATGCCCATTTAAAGGCCAAACAAATCGTAGACCCTTTTGTACAATTACAAGAAGCTAAAAGTTTTATAGACTTTTCTAAAGGAGATGCGAGTGCGTATTTAAAGGGTGTTTCCTTTCAAGAAGCAGTTACCTGGGATGATTTCAAAGTTAGGCTACGTGCGGTCTATGGAGGTGAAGAAGCCTTGGATGTAGTTTTAACATTAAGAAATACACTTAATCAAGCCACTATGACTTGGCTTAATGTTATTGAGAGAGCAGCTCTCATAGCCGATAGGCTTAATGAATATCAAGATATTTTAGGTAATTCCACTTGGGTTACTAGAGATAACATCTCCATGAAATATTTTTCACGATTAATATATTTAACTTGCATGACACTTATGTTGCCTGAAGCTTTAGTGCGGTGTTTTGATAAAAAGTTAACGCCAGCAAGTACGGAATTGGATGTATATAAACAGATAAAGAAACACATGTCTAAGTGTCCTGACTTTGATCCCGTGTTAACTCAAGTTTTTGCAAAAAATGAAACAAAGCCACAATAAGTAAATGTAGTTAATAATAGTCAAGTTGCGGGAATGACGTGTTATAATTGCAAACGTCAAGGTCACTTGATTGCGGACTGCAGAACGAAATTCTGTTCGATACATAATAGTTCAACTCATTCATATAGTCAGTGCTACTCGCGTAAGACACAACAGAATCCTAGAAATACACAGTCAATTCCACAGTCAGTTCCATATGGAAATAAAAAGAAAAATCCTCATTTTAATAAGAAACAGCCAAACGTCAATGTAGTTCAGAATCCCAAACAAACAAACAGTTCTTCGAATAACACTGAGCCTGGGTCGTCAAACCAGACCTCGCAAGGTCAGACTAATTTTCAGAATGTGCAGAGCAGAGCAAATACCACATAATTAACTCCAGTGGGGAAGAGAGTGATGTTGGGTCAAGGTCATTCATGTTAACATCAGTAGTATTGAATAATCAATTTAATGTTTTATCAGATCATTGTGAGGCAATAGATTTTCCTATGAAACACACGGCCGAATTAAGTAAATCAGTTCATGCTCCCGTAGATTTGTAATGAATTCATACAATAATAAGCCAAAATGAGTTACGACCAACATTATATGCTGTAAATTTAGAACACAGGTCATTTACATTATTTTTTTACTCTGGTAGTCCACGTAATATCATGGATTTGAGGACATATAATTTGTTGTTTTCGAACTTTCCAATAGAAAAATCCGGAGTGAGACTCTCGGGTATAGGAAATAATGAATTAAATGTAATAGGTGTAACTCATGTTCAGTTCAAGGTCGGTAAGCGCACGTTTGCCGATAGATTTGTTGTTGTACAAAACATTGATATGTATCCAGCTGTAATTATAGGATACCCATTTATGAGCAATCAAAAACATTATCTTAGCCCCTGCCAAGCACGGAGTGTATATCAAAGGAAAATTCTATAAGTCTTTTAATACCTTATAATCAGTTTTGGATAAAAAGGAGACGACAAATGTAACTGTAACGTACGTTGAAGAACCAATAACTTGTCTCACTAATAAAGAAATAATATACGCAACCCAGCAGAATTCTCGTTCACCCGTAATATCGTCTTGCACGCAATCTATCGAGCAAAGCGTACCTTCGAATTTAATAGTGCAAGTGTATAAAGCATTACCGGGATCAGAAATATTAACCCTTTCCGATACTTTTAAAACTAACGGATTGTCTGTCACACAAGCTATTTATACAGTAGGCTCACATCAACAATGTAATATTGAGGTCTGTAATCATTTAAATACCACTTTAGTAATTCATAAAAATCAACATATCTTGGATGTAGAAGTTTATAAACATCGTATTCTTACCGTTGCTGAAATCAATCACGCTCAATCAGTTGCGGATGAATCCCTTTTGCAATCTATTAAAAATTAAATCAATATAGACATTCAAGATGAAGAAGTTCAGCAGAAAATTTTTGGACTTTTAACTGAATATCATGATGTTCTTTCCACTACGGATGGATCCTTAGGAAATTCCTAATACAGATGTGATCGAGCATCAAAAAAGGTTAAAGGACAAGCAGAAAATTATCTATGTACCATCGTACAGACTCCCTATGAAATTCCAGAATGAAATAAATGATGAGGTAGGTAAAATGCTAGAAGAAGGAGTCATTAGGAAATCGAACAGCCCTTATAACTTTCCATTAATAGTTGTACCAAAAAAAGATCGAACATGGCGTATCTGTGTAGACTTCCGTCGCCTAAACGAGGAGACGATCCCTGATCGATTCCCAGTGCCATGTACTGACGATATTTTGTCTTTGTTAGGTCAGAATAAATATTTTACCAGTTTGGACTTACTTAAAGGCTTTCACCAGATATCATTGGAAGAAGATTGTATTCCATACACAGCCTTCAGCACAGCCAGTGGACATTATGAATTTTTACGGATGCCTTTTGGTTCACGTTGTGCTCCCATAACATTTACAAGAATGATTAACATAGTATTTGGAGACTTGCTAGGGGATATATTGCATGCCTATATGGACGACCTTGTAATCTTTTCCAACACCTTAGAAGAATATCTACGTAAATTAGAACTAGTACTACAGAGACTAAGACAACATAACTTAAGGGTAAAGATTAGTAAGTGTGAATTTTTCAAAACAGAATTAGTATTTTTGGGTTTTATGGTGTCAAACCAAGGTCTTAAAAGTAGTCCACGATAAGGTGTCGGCTATCCGTAACTTTCCGATACCTACTACTGTCAAGGGAATACAGCAATTTCTGGGTTGTAGTGGATATTACAGGCGTTTTATACGC
Source organism: Palaemon carinicauda (assembly GCF_036898095.1). Taxonomy (NCBI): domain Eukaryota; kingdom Metazoa; phylum Arthropoda; class Malacostraca; order Decapoda; family Palaemonidae; genus Palaemon; species Palaemon carinicauda. Next base: position 79,083,221 of record NC_090757.1, read on the forward strand.
AATTATTCAATAATAGCCACTCCCTTAACTGATCTTACGAAGAAGGGCGTAGATTTCATATGGTCTGAGCAGCATCAACAAGCGTTTAATACCTTGAAAGATGAACTGTGTAGTTCTCCTATCTTAACATTTCCTGACTTCGGTAAGGAATTCTTCATTACAACAGATGCCTCAGACTTAGGAGTAGGTGGGGTATTGCTTCAGCAATATGATAAACAATTTTTCCCGATAGCTTTTTATTCTCGAAAACTGAGAATTTCCAAAAGTAAGTATGTAGTAATAGACAAGGAAGGGCTAGCTATTGATAATTCACTAGTTCATTTTAAGTTCATGATATACGGTTATCCCGTTAAGGTTCTTACTGATCATAAACCACTAACCGACTTCTTTAAATGCTTCAACCACAGCCCCAAACGAACTCGGTGGCATTTGATCATTCAAGACTTTGGCACGAGAATCGGGTATTTACCAGGGAAAGGAAATATCATTGCTGATGCATTATCACGCAACCCCGTGTCATCTTGTACGGAGCCTTTAGCTGAATTAATTGATATATCAACATCCATGCCTATTGTTAAAACGATATCTGAACAAGAAGATTTCGGCTGGAGTGCTGAATTATTACAGACTGAGCAAAGAAAAGATCAGAAATTAGAAAAAAATTATAAATGCTTTGAAGGGCAATCAAAAGGAAAAGGAATATATTAAGTATAAGCAGCAGAATTATATAATCAAAGATAATATTCTGTGTAGGATCGTGACAAGGAAAACCCACAATACACCACATGTAACTAACGACCAGGTAGTAGTACCAATCTCACTTATTTCCACTGTCCTAAATTGGTTGCATGCAAATTCATTGCATGGACACCCGGGGTTCTCATTAATGTCACAGAAAGCCAAATCATTGTTTTATTGGCATACGATGCCTACAGATATAAAAAAAAACACATAGCTAATTGTCGCACATGTCAGGAAAACAAAGGGCATACAAAAACACCTGTCAGCCTAGGGACTTATCCCGTGCCCAATCAACCCTTTGAAAGAATACATTTAGATTTGTTTACAGAATTTTACGAGTCAGACAGAGGAAATAAGCACCTCTTAGTAATTTTAGATGCTTTAACTCGATATACAGAACTAATAGTGCTTAAAACTAAAACTGCGATTGAATGCGCTAGGAAGTTTTACGAGTGTTACATTTGTAAACATGGAATTCCACACATGATAATCTCAGACTCGGGTGGAGAATTTAATAATCACTTTCTTACCTCATTGTGTGAATTCCTTAGCATAAAAAAAATAGATACCATGATATATCACCCAGACTCGAATGGGCTAGTGGAAAGAGCAAATAGGAAGGTTTTAAATATAATAAGAGTAACACTAGGGGGATCAGATCCCAACTGGGATATTGCAATACCTGCGGTACTGAGTACCCTGAATCATTCATATCATATATCAATTAAAATGTCACCGCACGAAGCATTGTATGGTACCCCAGTTAGAACGCCTTTCCATGTAATAACGCCTACAACTAATTTATCAAATCCTTTAAAAGAATGTATAAATGCAAGCAAAAGTCGTTTTGATATCCTTCGAAAGAATTTAGAAGAATCACAAATCAAAATGAAAAGGAATCATGATAAAACAGCGAAGCCAACTAAAACATATACCGTGCGTGATAATGTATACATACAGGTAAATGTACGTAAAGGAATCAATTATTAACTAACACCTAAGTTTGAAGGCCCATTTAACATTTTGGAAACATTAACGGCCAATAGGTTTAGAGTTCAAAACGTATCCCAACCCACGGATGAGAGAATCGTACCATTGGCTCACATAAGAAATTAAAATAGGAGGGAAAGAAGTGAGGGAAAGATTTTTATTTTTTTTCATTACATTGTATGTTGAAAGTTTTTCTTCTTAATACAGGAGTAATTACATATATTTTTCTTGTTACAGTTTTCCAAGATGAAGTTTTTGTTGTTGGGAGTGATATTGTTCACTCAGACATTTTTCTCGTGTGGGATGAGCTCTACAACTAAAAGTATAGATTTTAAATATGGCACTATAGTTGAAAGACAAGAAGACGTTTTTATTACAAGTAACGTAGTTGTTGAAGTGCGAATGCAAGCAATTCTTCTCCCAGAGAATGATATCACTAGCTTAAAAAGCGCCATTTCAAGGTTTGCCGTCTCATTAAATGAATTGCATAGAAGACATTTTCCTTTTAATACAGAGAGGTCGCTTGGATCGACACTAAAAGTTGCAGAGATGCTATCTGAAGACTTGCAAAATAAGACTTACGAGACAGCATCTTTGGCTCGTGACCTTTTGATGTGGAATGTAGGACACGATAATCTTGAGAAATGTAACCCGTTTATTTTTGCTGCACTAAACATTTTTGGTTCAATTGCAAGTTTAGGTTTAGGAATTTCCAATCGTCTTAAGATTAGTAATCAAAATAACAAAATTGAGTTCTTGACTCATGAAGATGAATTGATTATGTCAGAGCTAAGGAATTAGTTAGCTTCAATCAATCAAATTATGAGTTTAATAAATTAACATTCTAGTAATATCAATCAGATTATGGAAGTACAGGATTTGTTGGCAACGTTAACGTATTATGATTCAAAAATAGATCACACACACACATATATATATATATACATATATATATATATATATATATATATATATATATATATATATATATATATTGCTATATGTTTACATATATATATATATATATATATATATATATATATATATATATATATATATATATATTGCTATATGTTTATATATATATATATATATATATATATATATATATATATATATATATATATATATATATATATATATATATATATATATATATATTTATATATATATAAACATATATATATATATATATATATATATATATATATATATATATATATATATATATATATATATATATATATATATATATATATATATATATATATATATATATATATATATATATATATATATATATATATATATATATATATATATATATATATATTCAAATAAGCCATATATATTTTTTATTCATTGAGAGATCAAAAGATTATCTGGAAGCTATCACGTTAGCGACTAAAGGTGTACTGTCACCCCATTTGTTGCCAATAAGATACTTAAAGTTAATTGTGGAGAACGGACGGGAGAAACTAGGTTATATTCCTTTGTTAGACGCACGTAGGTTAGAATTTTTTTAGAGCCTAATTACAATAAGCATTGAAAATAACAGGATTATGATTACAATTCCCTTCTATTCTTCCGATGCCTGGCAATCTTACAGGATATCACCATTTCCGACTTTTATGACGAATCACTCAAATCCAGTAATATCCAGTTTGACAGGACAAGTATTGATTTCCCCAGACAAGGAAACATATACGGTCATTAAAGACTTAAATCAATTAACTCACCGTTCAGACACAATGGATAGAAAAATATGTAGAGCTGACTCATTTGAATTCCATAAAAACTTATTGGATTCATGCGAGTTAGGTATAGTGCTAGACGGTGCTCTCTCCCATACCCATGAAAATTGTCTGGATAAGCTTTATCCCTTTGACAATAATAAGTTCAATTTCAGACTGAACAACGGCTCGTGGATACGATACGACAAGGCCAGCTTCAATGTATCATGCCCGGTCGGATCCACGTCCTATTCCCAAATCTTCGTTGCAGCAGATGGTTGTATCGGGACATCCCCGAATTCCATGGTGCAAGGAATCAAGACTATCATCAGAGAACGAGCCTACTTCGCGAACTTCACGTGGTCAACAACAATTCCATCTTTATGTCTCCCATACAACGAACATGTAGCCAAGCGGTTGATGAAATTGACCGAGATGGACCACCCGTCACCGACTTATGCAGATCTCAAATTTTACATATTCCTGGCAGCTTTATGCATTACGGTGATGATATTTATCGCCGTTAACATCTTTTTTTGGCGTAGGTTAAGGTACAATAGTTTGCAGCTCAAACAGAACGTTTTGCCATGTCCAGACAAAACTCCTTATTTAATTCAATTTAAAGCCGTTTGAAAGTGGCCCCTTCATTCGCTCAAAGGAGTAAAAATGTCTTGGAAAAGTGTTGTGTACGAAAAGCAGTTAGTACGCTGGTAATATGTAATTGAAGAGACTATTGAACATTTGCATTTTAAAAATTTTTTTTTACAAACATTTTAATAATAAAAACATTTAAAACTTGAAGAATCTATGGGCACCTAATAAAATATATAAGCCCAAATGTTTAAATAAAGAATTTATATATATATATATATATATATATATATATATATATATATATATATATATATATATATATATATATATATATATATATATATATATATATATATATATATATATATATATATATATATATATATATATATATATAATGTGTGTGTGCGCGTACGAAACCGTGGTACGTGTACGTACCAGGAATTCGTGTTTGTGCACTAAAATTGTATCTTTACCAAGGTAAAAAATATTTTTATTAATTACCGTATTATAATAATCTATATTTCTGACAAAGGTAACAATTATTCTTTAAAAAAGTTACCGAATCATATGTATATCAGTATTTTTTTTTTTTTTGTACCATATAATCGTTTGCTAGCAATGTACCATATATGTGATCTGTATTCATCATGCATTTTTTTTTTGCTTTTGGTAATATCTGTTAATATACATTATTATTGTTATTATTATTATTATTATTATTATTATTATTATTATTATTATTATTATTATTATTATTATTATTATTAATATGCCTATTTGAACATTCATCCTTATTTGCCTTTGGCTAAAGTTAAACAAAAAATAATATATATATTCAGTCACACTCCTAGTAAACATATTTTAAAGTGTTGTTAATTTTTTTTTTCTAAATTGAGATAGCTGGCCGAGCTTATGTAATAATTATATATTACATGTTTAAAACACATGACCTAATAGGTCACTGTGGAAGTAGAAGCAAGTATGAGAAGTGCTGTAGTCATATCATAGCAGGATGTGAATAACAAACCTCAGCAATGTAACATTTTTCAGAAAAAGTAAACACTAACCAGTCCGTGAGAGAGGTTGCTGTGAGAACGGAACTGAGTATCTTCCGGTATTAATGTGGTGTGTACATAAATCATTATGTGCTGAAATAACTTTAACAAGCATATGGATATTTGTTTTAGTTTACTGGACGATGTCATACGGAATGGTCATCTGACCAAACCAGGTATACTCCTGTGATGGAGATGTTAACACTGGTGTTCTTAAAGAATAAACCATTTTGAAGTTAACTTACTTGACTTTACTTGAAGATGTAGCATACCAACTACAATAATTAACACATTTTAGATGGCATTTGAAGGGAACCCAAATGTGTGTTAACAACAGTAGCGCACTAATATATATATATATATATATATATATATATATATATATATATATATATATATATATATATATATATATATATATATATATATATATATATATATATATTGTGATATCCCCATATGTTGTACATATGCTAACATATCTGATTTGTTAAAGTTTATTTTTCCATTTTCTTTGTGAATACTTCACCTTATTTCAGCGCCATCTTCATTCCATTCTTCTCATTATCTTTTGTTTACACTCGCCTTCCTGCTGTAAATCATCCCTGTTTTCTTACCTTACATGTTATACGGTAACCCCAAATTTATTGTTTTGTTAGAATACATTGTTCTCACCACGAGATTCATCTACCTTACTCACCCATTCACTTTGCATTGCTTATTATTGTTGTTTTGAAGTGCTTTTTCATTATTTTGTTTAACGTAAAATTAAAGTTTTGTTTATAACATAGTTTATTGTTCCTGTCCTCCAATTATCCTGCTATTGGTGCTTCTGTTGTCTGCAACCAGCTTTAAGAAGATACATTTGATCATAATCAACAATCTTATACACTCGTAATAAGAAACAAGTGAATTTGGAAGTCCACCCATATGACTTCTATTTTGTTGTGTGAAGAGAACTACCGCCCATTGTAAAGGGGCAATTGTTTGCACAGTGGTTCGTCACATAATAGTTGGGGGCCTGTCCGGGATCTAATGTGCGATCTGATGTGCGATATGATTCATCAAATTTATATCAAGTGATTGAATCGTGAAAGAACAGTTCCAGTGATTATGAACAGTATCGAGTGTTGTGTTGTGGCGTACCAAGGATAAAGGACGACAGTAATAATTCCAAGGTAAGGTAGATGTCTCTTCTCCCTCTCATTAGACATTTATGTATAATATGTCTGGGTAGTCATTTGGTTGTAAGAGGAACAAGTCACGCTTAATATAGTTAAGACTTAGGTATGCTGATTGTCCAGCTTCTAAACCACCCTTATTAATTGAAGATGCCCCCAGTAGGTAGCTTTTAAAGTTTCGCCTACTCAAATCTCGTATCCCAGAGATTTCTCATAAAAAAAAAAAAAAAAAATCTGAAGCCCTAAGATTTTGCCATTTCTTAAAATCGCCATTCAAAAGTGATATTTAGGAAATCAAGTCAAATTTCATTATATGTGATTTACTAAATTAAGTTTCATTATAAGTGAAGTTTCCTCCATCTATTTCATTATGAAGTGATTTATTTTGTTATATAAATTTCGTAAGTGAAATTAGCCAATTTCCAATTTCGGAGATTTTCGTAATTCCAATCGTTCTCTAGTCAGGAAATTAACTTGTATATTGTTTGGTGTTAAAAGTACTATTTTGGTGTACAAATATCATTTACGTGTCGGTAAATAAATATTTAAATACTTGTGTTAAATTACTCCTGTTATATCTATAAAGCGCATACTACGTATTTTGTCCAGTTTGCGCATTATTCTGATAATCAATTACTTTAAACTAGGTGTTGACTATTAACTAGATACTTTATCATAACGAGAATAATATAGTATTTATATAAATTAAAATGTAACATTGAAAAGTTATCGTATTTAAGCTGGTATAAATTAAAAGGAAATGTAAACTAGAACGTGCTAATTAGGTATGTTTAAAGTAAAAAATACCTTTGCGTTTTAAAGCCTTGTTTACCGATTCGGTAAAATTGTTGTAAAAGTTTGTGATGTTAAGCGTGTCGTTTGAGTAATTATGAAGTAGTTAGCCGCGTGCTCAAGATCTCTAGCATAAAAAAAATTGTTCACTCGTTAACTGTGAATAAAAGTTTTATAGTATTATCGTAAGTTTCGCGAGACTTAATTTTGTATTTAAGCTATTTTTGTGTAAGGTGATCTGATCATATAATTTTGTAATTTTGTGATCTCTCGATCTTGTAATTTTCAATATTAAACTTACCCGATAATCATGTAGCTGTCAACTCCGTTGCCCGACAGAATTCTATGGAGGGATACGCCAGCTATCACAATACTAGAAGGGGGTGTACTTACCAGCGCCACCTGTGGCCAGGTACTCAAGTACTTCTTGTTGACACCTCCTCAATTATTCCTCTGTCGTGCTTCCGGCAAGACGTTCTGGGATATGCTTATGATCTTCGAGTTTGTTCACGGCTAATTGGTGAAGTATTCTCTCAGATTTCGGCTGTCGCTTTACTGGAAACCTTCTTATATTAGCTAGATAGCTTTTATATAGTCCTGATATACGGTTAACGATCTTTTGCTTGATTTTGGAAACCCCTTTGGCTAACTCTTTGGATTCAAGATGTCTGACATTTCGCAAGCCCCCTCCCATAGACGATGTAGGTCTTGCAATAGGCGTATTCCGAAGGCCTCGGTAGATCCTCACACCGCTTGTTCTGACTGTAGGGACAGACCCTGTCAGTTAGAAAATCGATGTGAGGAATGCGCCGGACTTTCGGAACTGGAATTTGTCCGTCTTTTAAAATATTCAACTAAGTTAGAGAGAGGTAGAGTTAGGAGGAGTTCTTCTCACTCTTCACTGTTTTCCTCACCTCATGATCCCCCACCTTTTCCTACCCCTGTAGTGGCTACCCCCGAACCTACTGTTTGCCCTCCGCCTGATATGTCTGTTGTTTTGCGTGCTATTCAGGCCTTAGGCGATAAAGTAGAGTCAGTGGTAAGTGACCATAAGTCTCTGATGGCCGAAGTTAAGGAACTTAAGGTCAAGAGTGCAGTGGGTGGAATTAGTGCCAGTGCTGTGACGAGTGCTAGTGTCAGTGCAGTGCCAAGTGCTAGTGTCAGTGCCAGTGTGGTGCGTGAGGATACTTCTGTGCGAGCCAGTCGTCCTCCCAGTCCGGGACCTCTTGCAAGCTCCCAAGCCCAGGGGAGAAGCAATGTCGAAGGGCATAAGGGTTCGGCAGGCCTTGTCAGGCGCACAGAAGTATCCTCGGTGGTTGCGGGCGTGTCTTCCAAAGACCGTCACTCCCACCTGCAGACGATTGAGCCCGTCTTTTTCTCGTCCGCTGATCATCTGTCAGGGAAGAAACGTTGGTCTCAGGTCTCGAGACCACTTAAACGCAGAGTCCAGTCCGCGAGTGCTCAGCCAGGTTGCAGTCATTGGCTCAGCTCTGACTCGCCGCAGTCATCTGTCGACTGCACTCCGCCCAAGAGGAGTAAGGTTCTGCCACAACAGAGCTCGACTGTTAAGGCTTTACCTCAGCCTACTGTAGTTTCTGCCGACCCTAAGTGGACTCTACTACAGTCCATGCAAGCACAGCTTTCGGACTTGATGCGTGAGTGTCGGGCTGAGAGTGTTGCGCCTCCGCCTCCGCCTACACTCCCTCCGCCTGCGTTTGCTCCGCCTACGCTCGCTCCGCCTGCGCTTGCTCCGCCTGATCGCAGTACCATCTGCCAGGCGTACGATGTTGAGCCACAGTCTGAGTTTGCTGTTCCCAGTGGTGTTCAGCCTCCGCCTTCTTTAAGGCAACCTTTGCTATGGGATCAGGAGGATTATTCCTCTCTTCCTCCGCCTCCCCTTGCTGCTCCACCAGTGGTACTACTCTCGGCTGAGGTACAACAACCTCTCCCGTGCATGAGTCAGTCTCCTCAGCTCTCGCTGCAGCGAGCTCAACCATCCACAAGGCAAGCTCCACTACACCTTGGCCTTGCGCCTCAGGAGCCTCAGCTTGCGAGACATTTACCTTGTTCTGCGCAGCCTCAACCTCATCACGCTCCGCTCACGCCACAGGAACAGGAACTTGCTTCTCTGCTTCCACCAACCGCTCAGCAAGCGCAACCCTTGGGTTCAACCTCTCATGCTAGGAGTCAGCCTCCTCCACCCATGCGCCTTCCTTCTGCTTTGTCTGTTATTCAGCCTTTGCAGTCTGAGCCTCAGGTTCTCCCTCAACAGTTACTTGAAAAGGAAACCACTAATATTGTTCCTACTCGTTCTGACTCTGCTGTTCAGCATTCTGGTCCAATATCTCCGCTACACTCTGATGATGAGGCGTCTGATGATGAGGAGGCACACCTGGATCCCTCGTCAGACGTGGATGAATCCAAGCCTTCTCCACAGTCTATTGACTTTCGTAAGGTCTTGGCTCTGCTTAGGGAGGTTTACCCAGACCACTTTGTCTCTGCTATTCCCCGCTCTCCACCATCTGAGTTTTCGCTGGGCGTACAACAAGCTAAGTCCAGGTAGTAGTACCAATCTCACTTATTTCCACTGTCCTAAATTGGTTGCATGCAAATTCATTGCATGGACACCCGGGGTTCTCATTAATGTCACAGAAAGCCAAATCATTGTTTTATTGGCATACGATGCCTACAGATATAAAAAAAAACACATAGCTAATTGTCGCACATGTCAGGAAAACAAAGGGCATACAAAAACACCTGTCAGCCTAGGGACTTATCCCGTGCCCAATCAACCCTTTGAAAGAATACATTTAGATTTGTTTACAGAATTTTACGAGTCAGACAGAGGAAATAAGCACCTCTTAGTAATTTTAGATGCTTTAACTCGATATACAGAACTAATAGTGCTTAAAACTAAAACTGCGATTGAATGCGCTAGGAAGTTTTACGAGTGTTACATTTGTAAACATGGAATTCCACACATGATAATCTCAGACTCGGGTGGAGAATTTAATAATCACTTTCTTACCTCATTGTGTGAATTCCTTAGCATAAAAAAAATAGATACCATGATATATCACCCAGACTCGAATGGGCTAGTGGAAAGAGCAAATAGGAAGGTTTTAAATATAATAAGAGTAACACTAGGGGGATCAGATCCCAACTGGGATATTGCAATACCTGCGGTACTGAGTACCCTGAATCATTCATATCATATATCAATTAAAATGTCACCGCACGAAGCATTGTATGGTACCCCAGTTAGAACGCCTTTCCATGTAATAACGCCTACAACTAATTTATCAAATCCTTTAAAAGAATGTATAAATGCAAGCAAAAGTCGTTTTGATATCCTTCGAAAGAATTTAGAAGAATCACAAATCAAAATGAAAAGGAATCATGATAAAACAGCGAAGCCAACTAAAACATATACCGTGCGTGATAATGTATACATACAGGTAAATGTACGTAAAGGAATCAATTATTAACTAACACCTAAGTTTGAAGGCCCATTTAACATTTTGGAAACATTAACGGCCAATAGGTTTAGAGTTCAAAACGTATCCCAACCCACGGATGAGAGAATCGTACCATTGGCTCACATAAGAAATTAAAATAGGAGGGAAAGAAGTGAGGGAAAGATTTTTATTTTTTTTCATTACATTGTATGTTGAAAGTTTTTCTTCTTAATACAGGAGTAATTACATATATTTTTCTTGTTACAGTTTTCCAAGATGAAGTTTTTGTTGTTGGGAGTGATATTGTTCACTCAGACATTTTTCTCGTGTGGGATGAGCTCTACAACTAAAAGTATAGATTTTAAATATGGCACTATAGTTGAAAGACAAGAAGACGTTTTTATTACAAGTAACGTAGTTGTTGAAGTGCGAATGCAAGCAATTCTTCTCCCAGAGAATGATGTCACTAGCTTAAAAAGCGCCATTTCAAGGTTTGCCGTCTCATTAAATGAATTGCATAGAAGACATTTTCCTTTTAATACAGAGAGGTCGCTTGGATCGACACTAAAAGTTGCAGAGATGCTATCTGAAGACTTGCAAAATAAGACTTACGAGACAGCATCTTTGGCTCGTGACCTTTTGATGTGGAATGTAGGACACGATAATCTTGAGAAATGTAACCCGTTTATTTTTGCTGCACTAAACATTTTTGGTTCAATTGCAAGTTTAGGTTTAGGAATTTCCAATCGTCTTAAGATTAGTAATCAAAATAACAAAATTGAGTTCTTGACTCATGAAGATGAATTGATTATGTCAGAGCTAAGGAATTAGTTAGCTTCAATCAATCAAATTATGAGTTTAATAAATTAACATTCTAGTAATATCAATCAGATTATGGAAGTACAGGATTTGTTGGCAACGTTAACGTATTATGATTCAAAAATAGATCACACACACACATATATATATATATACATATATATATATATATATATATATATATATATATATATATATATATATATATATATATATATATATATATATATATTGCTATATGTTTACATATATATATATATATATATATATATATATATATATATATATATATATATATATATATATATATATATATATATATTGCTATATATATATATATATATATATATATATATATATATATATATATATATATATATATATATATATATATATATATATATATATATATTTATATATATATAAACATATATATATATATATATATATATATATATATATATATATATATATATATATATATATATATATATATATATATATATATATATATATATATACATAATATATATATATATATATATATATATATATATATATATATATATATATATATATATATATATATATATATATATATATATATATATATATATATATATATATTCAAATAAGCCATATATATTTTTTATTCATTGAGAGATCAAAAGATTATCTGGAAGCTATCACGTTAGCGACTAAAGGTGTACTGTCACCCCATTTGTTGCCAATAAGATACTTAAAGTTAATTGTGGAGAACGGACGGGAGAAACTAGGTTATATTCCTTTGTTAGACGCACGTAGGTTAGAATTTTTTTAGAGCCTAATTACAATAAGCATTGAAAATAACAGGATTATGATTACAATTCCCTTCTATTCTTCCGATGCCTGGCAATCTTACAGGATATCACCATTTCCGACTTTTATGACGAATCACTCAAATCCAGTAATATCCAGTTTGACAGGACAAGTATTGATTTCCCCAGACAAGGAAACATATACGGTCATTAAAGACTTAAATCAATTAACTCACCGTTCAGACACAATGGATAGAAAAATATGTAGAGCTGACTCATTTGAATTCCATAAAAACTTATTGGATTCATGCGAGTTAGGTATAGTGCTAGACGGTGCTCTCTCCCATACCCATGAAAATTGTCTGGATAAGCTTTATCCCTTTGACAATAATAAGTTCAATTTCAGACTGAACAACGGCTCGTGGATACGATACGACAAGGCCAGCTTCAATGTATCATGCCCGGTCGGATCCACGTCCTATTCCCAAATCTTCGTTGCAGCAGATGGTTGTATCGGGACATCCCCGAATTCCATGGTGCAAGGAATCAAGACTATCATCAGAGAACGAGCCTACTTCGCGAACTTCACGTGGTCAACAACAATTCCATCTTTATGTCTCCCATACAACGAACATGTAGCCAAGCGGTTGATGAAATTGACCGAGATGGACCACCCGTCACCGACTTATGCAGATCTCAAATTTTACATATTCCTGGCAGCTTTATGCATTACGGTGATGATATTTATCGCCGTTAACATCTTTTTTTGGCGTAGGTTAAGGTACAATAGTTTGCAGCTCAAACAGAACGTTTTGCCATGTCCAGACAAAACTCCTTATTTAATTCAATTTAAAGCCGTTTGAAAGTGGCCCCTTCATTCGCTCAAAGGAGTAAAAATGTCTTGGAAAAGTGTTGTGTACGAAAAGCAGTTAGTACGCTGGTAATATGTAATTGAAGAGACTATTGAACATTTGCATTTTAAAAAAATTTTTTTACAAACATTTTAATAATAAAAACATTTAAAACTTGAAGAATCTATGGGCACCTAATAAAATATATAAGCCCAAATGTTTAAATAAAGAATTTATATATATATATATATATATATATATATATATATATATATATATATATATATATATATATATATATATATATATATATATATATAATGTGTGTGTGCGCGTACGAAACCGTGGTACGTGTACGTACCAGGAATTCGTGTTTGTGCACTAAAATTGTATCTTTACCAAGGTAAAAAATATTTTTATTAATTACCGTATTATAATAATCTATATTTCTGACAAAGGTAACAATTATTCTTTAAAAAAGTTACCGAATCATATGTATATCAGTATTTTTTTTTTTTTTTGTACCATATAATCGTTTGCTAGCAATGTACCATATATGTGATCTGTATTCATCATGCATTTTTTTTTTGCTTTTGGTAATATCTGTTAATATACATTATTATTATTATTATTATTATTATTATTATTATTATTATTATTATTATTATTATTATTATTATTATTATTATTATTATTATTATTATTAATATGCCTATTTGAACATTCATCCTTATTTGCCTTTGGCTAAAGTTAAACAAAAAATAATATATATATTCAGTCACACTCCTAGTAAACATATTTTGAAGTGTTGTTAATTTTTTTTTTTCTAAATTGAGATAGCTGGCCGAGCTTATGTAATAATTATATATTACATGTTTAAAACACATGACCTAATAGGTCACTGTGGAAGTAGAAGCAAGTATGAGAAGTGCTGTAGTCATATCATAGCAGGATGTGAATAACAAACCTCAGCAATGTAACATTTTTCAGAAAAAGTAAACACTAACCAGTCCGTGAGAGAGGTTGCTGTGAGAACGGAACTGAGTATCTTCCGGTATTAATGTGGTGTGTACATAAATCATTAAGTGCTGAAATAACTTTAACAAGCATATGGATATTTGTTTTAGTTTACTGGACGATGTCATACGGAATGGTCATCTGACCAAACCAGGTATACTCCTGTGATGGAGATGTTAACACTGGTGTTCTTAAAGAATAAACCATTTTGAAGTTAACTTACTTGACTTTACTTGAAGATGTAGCATACCAACTACAATAATTAACACATTTTAGATGGCATTTGAAGGGAACCCAAATGTGTGTTAACAACAGTAGCGCACTAATATATATATATATATATATATATATATATATATATATATATATATATATATATATATATATATATATATATATATATATATATGTATATATATATATATTGTGATATCCCCATATGTTGTACATATGCTAACATATCTGATTTGTTAAAGTTTATTTTTCCATTTTCTTTGTGAATACTTCACCTTATTTCAGCGCCATCTTCATTCCATTCTTCTCATTATCTTTTGTTTACACTCGCCTTCCTGCTGTAAATCATCCCTGTTTTCTTACCTTACATGTTATACGGTAACCCCAAATTTATTGTTTTGTTAGAATACATTGTTCTCACCACGAGATTCATCTACCTTACTCACCCATTCACTTTGCATTGCTTATTATTGTTGTTTTGAAGTGCTTTTTCATTATTTTGTTTAACGTAAAATTAAAGTTTTGTTTATAACATAGTTTATTGTTCCTGTCCTCCAATTATCCTGCTATTGGTGCTTCTGTTGTCTGCAACCAGCTTTAAGAAGATACATTTGATCATAATCAACAATCTTATACACTCGTAATAAGAAACAAGTGAATTTGGAAGTCCACCCATATGACTTCTATTTTGTTGTGTGAAGAGAACTACCGCCCATTGTAAAGGGGCAATTGTTTGCACAGTGGTTCGTCACATAATAGTTGGGGGCCTGTCCGGGATCTAATGTGCGATCTGATGTGCGATATGATTCATCAAATTTATATCAAGTGATTGAATCGTGAAAGAACAGTTCCAGTGATTATGAACAGTATCGAGTGTTGTGTTGTGGCGTACCAAGGATAAAGGACGACAGTAATAATTCCAAGGTAAGGTAGATGTCTCTTCTCCCTCTCATTAGACATTTATGTATAATATGTCTGGGTAGTCATTTGGTTGTAAGAGGAACAAGTCACGCTTAATATAGTTAAGACTTAGGTATGCTGATTGTCCAGCTTCTAAACCACCCTTATTAATTGAAGATGCCCCCAGTAGGTAGCTTTTAAAGTTTCGCCTACTCAAATCTCGTATCCCAGAGATTTCTCATAAAAAAAAAAAAAAAAAAAAATCTGAAGCCCTAAGATTTTGCCATTTCTTAAAATCGCCATTCAAAAGTGATATTTAGGAAATCAAGTCAAATTTCATTATATGTGATTTACTAAATTAAGTTTCATTATAAGTGAAGTTTCCTCCATCTATTTCATTATGAAGTGATTTATTTTGTTATATAAATTTCGTAAGTGAAATTAGCCAATTTCCAATTTCGGAGATTTTCGTAATTCCAATCGTTCTCTAGTCAGGAAATTAACTTGTATATTGTTTGGTGTTAAAAGTACTATTTTGGTGTACAAATATCATTTACGTGTCGGTAAATAAATATTTAAATACTTGTGTTAAATTACTCCTGTTATATCTATAAAGCGCATACTACGTATTTTGTCCAGTTTGCGCATTATTCTGATAATCAATTACTTTAAACTAGGTGTTGACTATTAACTAGATACTTTATCATAACGAGAATAATATAGTATTTATATAAATTAAAATGTAACATTGAAAAGTTATCGTATTTAAGCTGGTATAAATTAAAAGGAAATGTAAACTAGAACGTGCTAATTAGGTATGTTTAAAGTAAAAAATACCTTTGCGTTTTAAAGCCTTGTTTACCGATTCGGTAAAATTGTTGTAAAAGTTTGTGATGTTAAGCGTGTCGTTTGAGTAATTATGAAGTAGTTAGCCGCGTGCTCAAGATCTCTAGCATAAAAAAAATTGTTCACTCGTTAACTGTGAATAAAAGTTTTATAGTATTATCGTAAGTTTCGCGAGACTTAATTTTGTATTTAAGCTATTTTTGTGTAAGGTGATCTGATCATATAATTTTGTAATTTTGTGATCTCTCGATCTTGTAATTTTCAATATTAAACTTACCCGATAATCATGTAGCTGTCAACTCCGTTGCCCGACAGAATTCTATGGAGGGATACGCCAGCTATCACAATACTAGAAGGGGGTGTACTTACCAGCGCCACCTGTGGCCAGGTACTCAAGTACTTCTTGTTGACACCTCCTCAATTATTCCTCTGTCGTGCTTCTGGCAAGACGTTCTGGGATATGCTTATGATCTTCGAGTTTGTTCACGGCTAATTGGTGAAGTATTCTCTCAGATTTCGGCTGTCGCTTTACTGGAAACCTTCTTATATTAGCTAGATAGCTTTTATATAGTCCTGATATACGGTTAACGATCTTTTGCTTGATTTTGGAAACCCCTTTGGCTAACTCTTTGGATTCAAGATGTCTGACATTTCGCAAGCCCCCTCCCATAGACGATGTAGGTCTTGCAATAGGCGTATTCCGAAGGCCTCGGTAGATCCTCACACCGCTTGTTCTGACTGTAGGGACAGACCCTGTCAGTTAGAAAATCGATGTGAGGAATGCGCCGGACTTTCGGAACTGGAATTTGTCCGTCTTTTAAAATATTCAACTAAGTTAGAGAGAGGTAGAGTTAGGAGGAGTTCTTCTCACTCTTCACTGTTTTCCTCACCTCATGATCCCCCACCTTTTCCTACCCCTGTAGTGGCTACCCCCGAACCTACTGTTTGCCCTCCGCCTGATATGTCTGTTGTTTTGCGTGCTATTCAGGCCTTAGGCGATAAAGTAGAGTCAGTGGTAAGTGACCATAAGTCTCTGATGGCCGAAGTTAAGGAACTTAAGGTCAAGAGTGCAGTGGGTGGAATTAGTGCCAGTGCTGTGACGAGTGCTAGTGTCAGTGCAGTGCCAAGTGCTAGTGTCAGTGCCAGTGTGGTGCGTGAGGATACTTCTGTGCGAGCCAGTCGTCCTCCCAGTCCGGGACCTCTTGCAAGCTCCCAAGCCCAGGGGAGAAGCAATGTCGAAGGGCATAAGGGTTCGGCAGGCCTTGTCAGGCGCACAGAAGTATCCTCGGTGGTTGCGGGCGTGTCTTCCAAAGACCGTCACTCCCACCTGCAGACGATTGAGCCCGTCTTTTTCTCGTCCGCTGATCATCTGTCAGGGAAGAAACGTTGGTCTCAGGTCTCGAGACCACTTAAACGCAGAGTCCAGTCCGCGAGTGCTCAGCCAGGTTGCAGTCATTGGCTCAGCTCTGACTCGCCGCAGTCATCTGTCGACTGCACTCCGCCCAAGAGGAGTAAGGTTCTGCCACAACAGAGCTCGACTGTTAAGGCTTTACCTCAGCCTACTGTAGTTTCTGCCGACCCTAAGTGGACTCTACTACAGTCCATGCAAGCACAGCTTTCGGACTTGATGGGTGAGTGTCGGGCTGAGAGTGTTGCGCCTCCGCCTCCGCCTACACTCCCTCCGCCTGCGTTCGCTCCGCCTACGCTCGCTCCGCCTG
The DNA here is from genome assembly GCF_036898095.1 of Palaemon carinicauda. Taxonomy (NCBI): domain Eukaryota; kingdom Metazoa; phylum Arthropoda; class Malacostraca; order Decapoda; family Palaemonidae; genus Palaemon; species Palaemon carinicauda. Next base: position 79,100,950 of record NC_090757.1, read on the forward strand.
CGCTTGCTCCGCCTGATCGCAGTACCATCTGCCAGGCGTACGATGTTGAGTCACAGTCTGAGTTTGCTGTTCCCAGTGGTGTTCAGCCTCCGCCTTCTTTAAGGCAACCTTTGCTATGGGATCAGGAGGATTATTCCTCTCTTCCTCCGCCTCCCCTTGCTGCTCCACCAGTGGTACTACTCTCGGCTGAGGTACAACAACCTCTCCCGTGCATGAGTCAGTCTCCTCAGCTCTCGCTGCAGCGAGCTCAACCATCCACAAGGCAAGCTCCACTACACCTTGGCCTTGCGCCTCAGGAGCCTCAGCTTGCGAGACATTTACCTTGTTCTGCGCAGCCTCAACCTCATCACGCTCCGCTCACGCCACAGGAACAGGAACTTGCTTCTCTGCTTCCACCAACCGCTCAGCAAGCGCAACCCTTGGGTTCAACCTCTCATGCTAGGAGTCAGCCTCCTCCACCCATGCGCCTTCCTTCTGCTTTGTCTGTTATTCAGCCTTTGCAGTCTGAGCCTCAGGTTCTCCCTCAACAGTTACTTGAAGAGGAAACCACTAATATTGTTCCTACTCGTTCTGACTCTGCTGTTCAGCATTCTGGTCCAATATCTCCGCTACACTCTGATGATGAGGCGTCTGATGATGAGGAGGCACACCTGGATCCCTCGTCAGACGTGGATGAATCCAAGCCTTCTCCACATTCTATTGACTTTCGTAAGGTCTTGGCTCTGCTTAGGGAGGTTTACCCAGACCACTTTGTCTCTGCTATTCCCCGCTCTCCACCATCTGAGTTTTCGCTGGGCGTACAACAAGCTAAGTCCTCCTATACTAAGCTAGTCCTAGCAAGGTCCTCTAAGAGAGCATTAAGGATCTTAGGAGAGTGGCTGCAGACTAAACAACACCTTGGCAAAACGTCTTTCATGTTCCCGCCGACTAAGCTCACCTCGAAAGCGAGCGTTTGGTATGCCACAGGAGAAGCACCAGGCTTGGGAGTACCTGCCTCTGCCCAGGCTGACTTCTCAAGTCTGGTAGACTCGCCTCGGAGAACTGCAATGAGGCGTTCTAAGGTTTGCTGGACCTTCTCAGACCTGGATCACTTACTGAAAGGACTGTTTAGAGCATTTGAGATGTTCAACTTTCTTGACTGGTGCCTGGGGGCCCTCAGCAAGAAGACCTCTCCTGCGGACAAGGATTCTGCCATGCTATTAATGTCCTGCATGGATAAGGCCATTAGGGATGGATCTGGTGAGCTTGCGTCGTTGTTTGTATCAGGGGTTTTGAAGAAAAGGGAACAGCTGTGTACCTTCCTTTCCTCCAGCATTACACCTTGCCAAAGGTCACAACTTCTTTTTGCTCCGCTCTCGAAGTTCCTCTTCCCCGAAGAGCTGGTTAAGGACTTGTCTGCTGCCCTGATACAAAAGGACACTCACGATCTTGTAGCCTCATCGGCTCGTAAGTCTAAGGTTGCTACCTCAGTCCCCAAGACTTATCGCTCCCCAGTGGTTGATACCCCTGCTACGAGGTTCATACCGCCCTTTCGTGGTAGAGCACCCAGCCGAGGAAGCTCCCGTCCAGACTCTTACAGGAGCAAGTCCAGGAAAGGCTCCAGGACATCTAAAGGAAAAAACTGACTCTCCGCATCTCCAGACAGCAGTAGGAGCCAGACTCAAGATCTTCTGGCGAGCCTGGGAGAAGAGAGGTGCAGACGCCCAGTCTGTCAGTTGGCTGAGGAACGGTTACAGGATTCCATTCTGCCTCAAACCACCTCTGACCACATCGCCCATCAACCTCTCTCCCAACTACAAAGAAGAGGACAAGAGGCTAGCATTGCACCAGGAGGTGTCGCTACTTGTGCAGAAGAAGGCAGTGGTTATAGTCCGGGACCATCAATCCCCGGGCTTCTACAACCGTCTCTTTCTTGTGGCCAAGAAGACAGGGGGTTGGAGACCGGTGCTGGACGTCAGCGCGCTCAACGCGTATGTCACCAAGCAGACGTTCACGATGGAGACGACGAAGTCGGTCTTAGCAGCGGTCAGGCAGGAGGACTGGATGGTCTCGTTGGACTTGAAAGATGCCTACTTTCACGTTCCTATTCATCCAGACTCCCAACCTTTCCTGAGATTCGTTTTCGGAAAGGTTGTCTACCAATTCCAAGCCCTGTGTTTTGGCCTAAGCACAGCTCCTATGGTCTTTACTCATCTGATGAGGAATATAGCAAAATTCCTACACTTATCGGACATCAGAGCCTCCCTCTACTTAGACGACTGGCTGTTGAGAGCCTCCACGAGTCGTCGCTGTCTGGAGAATCTCAATTGGACTTTAGACTTAATCAGAGAACTGGGTCTATTAGTCAACATAGAAAAGTCTCAACTCATTCCCTCCCAATCCATTGTGTACCTGGGAATGGAGATTCGGAGTCAGGATTTTCGGGCTTTTCCATCGGCCCCCAGGATAAGCCAAGCCCTAGAGTGCATCATGAGCATGCTGAAGAGGAGCAGTTGCTCGGTGAGACAGTGGATGAGTCTCACAGGGACCCTTTCATCACTGGCCCTGTTCGTCGAGCTAGGGAGACTCCACCTCCGCCCTCTTCAATTCCATCTTGCAGCTCATTGGGACAAGGGTTCGACTCTAGAAGCAGTCTCTATCCCAATCACCCAAGAGATGAAGACCACTCTCCTGTGGTGGAAGCACAACCTCCTTCTCAGGGAGGGTCTATCGTTGGCTATTCAGACCCCCAATCTTCATCTCTTCTCAGATGCATCGGACTCGGGCTGGGGTGCGACCTTGAACGGACAGGAATGCTCGGGAACGTGGAACGAAGAACAGGGATTACTCCACATAAACTGCAAGGAGCTACTAGCAGTTCATTTAGCCCTGTTGAACTTCAAGTCCCTCCTGCTAGGCAAAGTGGTGGAGGTGAACTCAGACAACACCACAGCCTTGGCTTACATCTCCAAGCAAGGAGGGACCCATTCGAGGAGTCTATACGAGATCGCAAGGGACCTCCTCATTTGGTCAAGAGGTCTAAACCTCACTCTGGTCACGAGGTTCATTCAGGGCGATATGAACGTCTCAGCAGATCGCCTAAGCAGAGGGAATCAGGTCATTCCCACGGAATGGACCCTCCACAAGAGTGTGTGCAACAGACTTTGGACCTTGTGGGGTCAACCTACCATAGATCTGTTTGCCACCTCCATAACCAAGAGACTTCCGCTGTACTGTTCCCCTGTTCCAGACCCTGCAGCAGTTCATGTGGATGCTTTTCTACTGAACTGGTCCCATCTCGACCTGTACGCATTCCCACCGTTCAAGATAATAAACAAAGTTCTGCAGAAATTCATCTCGCACGAAGGGACACGGCTGACGCTGGTTGCTCCCCTTTGGCCTGCAAGAGAATGGTTCACAGAGGTACTTCAATGGCTAGTCGACATCCCCAGGACTCTACCTCTAAGAGTGGACCTTCTACGTCAACCTCACGTAGACAGGTTGCACCCAAACCTCCACGCTCTTCGGCTGACTGCCTTCAGACTGTCGAAAGATTCGCTAGAGCTAGAGGCTTTTCGAAGGAGGCAGCCAGTGCGATTGCCAGAGCGAGAAGGGTTTCCACTCGTAGAGTCTACCAGTCTAAGTGGGAGGTCTTCCGAAGCTGGTGTAGAGCCAATTCAATATCCTCTACCAATACCTCTGTGACCCAAATAGCTGACTTCCTTCTACATCTTAGGAATGAGAGATCCCTTTCAGCCCCTACGATTAAAGGGTATAGGAGTATGTTGGCTTCAGTTCTCCGCCACAGAGGTTTGGACCTTTCTTCCAACAAGGACCTTCAAGACATTCTTAAGTCTTTTGAGACGTCTAAAGAGCGTCGTCTATCCACTCCAGGCTGGAATCTAGACGTAGTCTTAAGGTTCCTGATGTCACCTAGGTTCGAACCTCTCCAGTCAGCTTCCTTCAAGGACCTTACCCTCAAGACTCTTTTTCTCGTCTGCCTTGCAACAGCTAAGAGAGTCAGTGAGGTTCATGCCTTCAGCAAGAACATTGGTTTCACGACCGAATCTGCAACATGTTCTTTTCAGCTCGGATTCCTAGCAAAGAACGAACTTCCTTCACGTCCTTGGCCTAGATCGTTTGAAATACCTAGCCTCTCCAACATGGTAGGTAACGAACTAGAGAGAGTTCTTTGCCCTGTCAGAGCTCTCAAATTTTATCTTAAGAGGTCTAAACCTCTTCGAGGACAGTCAGAAGCCTTATGGTGTGCCATCAAGAAACCTTCGAGGCCCATGTCCAAGAATGGGGTTTCATATTATATAAGGCTTCTGATTAGAGAAGCCCACTCTCACTTAAAGGAGGAAGACCTTGCATTGCTGAAGGTAAGGACCCACGAAGTAAGAGCCGTAGCTACTTCGATGGCCTTTAATAAAAACCGTTCTCTGCAGAGCATAATGGATGCAACCTATTGGAGGAGCAAGTCAGTGTTTGCATCATTTTATCTTAAAGATGTCCAGTCTCTTTACGAGAACTGCTACACCCTGGGACCATTCGTAGCAGCGAGTGCAGTAGTAGGTGAGGGTTCAGCCACTACATTCCCTTAATCCCATAACCTTTTTTAACCTTTCTCTTGAATGCTTTTATTGTTGTTTTTATGGTTGTTACGGTAGGCTAAGAAGCCTTCCGCATCCTTTTGATTTGGCGGGTGGTCTATTCATTCTTGAGAAGCGCCTGGGTTAGAGGTTTTGTAGAGGTCCTTTGGTAGGGGTTGCAACCCCATATACTTTGGCACCTTTGGGTTGATTCAGCCTCCAAGAGGAACGCTGCGCTCAGTAAGGAAGACGAACTTTAAAAAAGAGGCAGAGTAACGGTTCAATTCGACTTCCTTACCAGGTACTTATTATTTCATTGTTATTTGAGATAACTGTTATATGAAATATGGGATACTTAGCTATCCTTTAATCGTGTACACTGGTTTTCACCCACCCCCCTGGGTGTGAATCAGCTACATGATTATCGGGTAAGTTTAATATTGAAAAATGTTATTTTTATTAGTAAAATAAATTTTTTAATATACTTACCCGATAATCATGATTTAATCGACCCTCCCTTCCTCCCCATAGAGAACCAGTGGACCGAGGAATAATTGAGGAGGTGTCAACAAGAAGTACTTGAGTACCTGGCCACAGGTGGCGCTGGTAAGTACACCCCCTTCTAGTATTGTGATAGCTGGCGTATCCCTCCATAGAATTCTGTCGGGCAACGGAGTTGACAGCTACATGATTATCGGGTAAGTATATTCAAAAATTTATTTTACTAATAAAAATAACATTTTTGTGATCTCTCGATCTTGTAATTTTGTGATCGCTATTTTGTATTTCTGTGATCGAAAGATTGTTATTTTGCGATCGTATGATCTTATACTTATTCTTGTAAAGTTTGGATATTTATTCTAATTTGTACTTATCTTGCGCCACAGGCGACATTCAAAGTGCCTTTCAACTTGCAACAATTTATTGTATCACCACGGGATCATGTGGAATCTCTCACAGTTGCCACAAAAACTGACCTAAAGAATCTAGCTCGCCATTATGATGTACAGGTTCCCGCAACTGCCGTAAAATGTGTAATTCTCAGTCATATTTTGAACTTCCTTGTAGATGAAGATATTGTTCCAGAAGAAGAACTGGCTGACGTTCGAGCTCTAACAGTTACCAATCCAAATGGTGACATGGATAAATTAAGTCTGCAGCTGGAGTTGGAAAAGATGAAGCTGCAAGCCGCAACTGCCGCCGCTGAGGTAGAAGAAAGGAAAGCCGCTGCTGCTGAACGAGCCGCAACTGCCGCCGCTGAGGTAGAAGAAAGGAAAGCCGCTGCTGCTGAAAGAGCCGCAACTGCCGCAACTCTGGTAGAACGAGAGAAAGCTGCCACAGAACGAGAAAGAGCCGCTGCTGCTGAACGAGCCGCAACTGCCGCCGCTGAGTTAGAAGAGAGGAAAGCCGCTGCTGCTGAGCGCACGGCTGCTGCTGCTGCTTCCCTAGAACGTATCAAGGTGGAAACTGCTTTGGAGCAACAAGAAAAAGAAAGTGAACAGAAAAACAAAGCTCTCCGTGTTAGGCTGCAGATTGAGAGAGAAGCGGCCACAGTAACAGAACGGGATCTGGCATTTATAAGACTGAAAGAAAAGGAAGAAGGTAAGCTAATTCCCGAACCCTTTGATGTGGGCAAGGTGCAGAAATTGTTGCCCACATTTGAAGAACGGGAACCTGATAACTACTTTTCTGTGTTCGAAGACACAGCCAAGAATCTCAATTGGCCTCAGGACAAATGGTATTTGATCATCCGGAACTCATTTAAAGGTAAAGCATTATCTGTATGTGCCACTATGTTAGAGGAACATGATTATTTCATAATTAAACAGGCAATCCTTGATGCTTATTCTATTACTGCGGAAGGTTATAGGCAAATATTTCGTAATAGTCAGAAGCAAGTTCAGCAGACCTTTTTAGAATTTATGAATGGAAAGATTAAACAGTTTCAGAAGTGGGTAGACAAAGTAGATGTCAAAACTTTAGAGCAGTTGAAAGATTTAATAGTAATGGAGGAGTTCTTAAGGAAAATACCAGGTAGCATTAATGTGTATCTAAGAGAGCAGAATGAATCTGACCCTAAGAAAGTCGCTTTAAAGGCAGATGACTATGCTCTTATTCATAAAGTAGGTAAAACCCCATATAGAGAAACTAGACCTAAGGAAACTTGTACATACTGCAAACAAGAAGGACATCATATTTCAGAATGTCCTGATCCACATTGTGCAGCTTCATACTTAAAGAGAAAACCTAATCCCCCTCAATTCTCTCCTAAGCAAATGAATCTGCCCAAACAGGAACCAAAACCTAAGGTAGAGAAGAAAAAGACCTTCCATTGTGCATCACACGAGTCCCAAGCGTTTGCACCCTTCACTTGCTCAGGCATAATAAATGGTAAACCTGTAACCATACTCAGAGACACTGGATCCTCTCAAACGATCGTCTCTCCTAAAGTAATACGACCTAAAGGTGAAACTCACAGGTATGTTGCAGTTAATGACTTAACCAGTAAGTCTATGTTGCCTCTCATTAATGTAAACCTTCATTGTCCTTATTTCTCTGGAACTACTGATGTAGCTGTAAATTCAGAACTGTTACCATGCAAGAATGTAGATGTAATCCTGGGTAATGACATAGCTAACTCTGTTGTCTTAACAAACTTAATAGCAGTATCTCCAGGTGATGTTGTACAGGAGGAATGCTTAGCAGTGACACGAAGCAGTAAAAAGGACACCCCTACTGAATCATCATCAAACCCGTTGCCAGTCTCTGAACCTATGGATTTCAACGAGTTGATGAGTACATATAAGATCCAGCCTGATTCATTTAGCTATCAACAAAGGAAAGATGTCACTCTACAGCAGTGTTTCAACCAAGTGAAACCAAAGGATACCAACAAGTGTTCTTATTTTTATATTAATAATAATGTACTAATGAGAAAATTCAGGTCCAGCAAGAACAGTCATCTAGAAACCTGGAAGGATCTATTCCAGGTAGTTGTTCCTAAGGATATAAGACCTCTGATCCTAGAATTGTCTCACTCTGCTGACTCTCATCTTGGTATCACTAAAACATATGAACGCATCAGTCAAGACTTTTATTGGCCAAACATGAAGAATGACATTAAAGAGTACGTAAAAACATGTACAACATATCAAAAAGTAAGTAGTCCTAATGTAAAAGTACCAGTTGCACCCTTAAAACCTATACTTGTGCCTAAAGAACCTTTCAGTAAGATCATAGTAGATTGTGTAGGCCCTTTGCCTAAGACAAAAAGGGGACATGAATACTTGCTTACGGCCTTATGCCCAACTACCCGTTATCCATTTGCAGTACCTTTAAGAAACATTTCAGCCAAGAACATCCTAAAGTCACTAGTGTCCATATTTACTGTTGTAGGATTTCCAACTGAACTACAATGTGATCAAGGAACCAATTTCATGAGTCATGCTTTTAAAACAGCTATGAAAGATTACCATATAACCCAAGTCTCATCCTCAGCTTACCATCCACAGACCAATGGAGTATTAGAACGCACTCACCAGACCATTAAAAATCTTCTCCGGAAATACATCCATAGTTCAGGTAACGAGTGGGATTGCGATTTGGAACTGATCATGTACATCATACGAGGAGTTCGAAACCAGTCTACTGGTATGTCGCCTTTTGAACTACTCTTCGGTCGACGGCCACGAACTATCCTCAGTTCAGTCAAAGAACGCATCCTGAAGTTGGGAGATAATGAGGTACCTATTTCCCAATATATTTCAGAACTCAACAGGAAACTTTCAGATCTTCACTCCATTGCCAAAACTAACTTGATAACAGCTCAAGAGAAGATGAAGATTAACTATGATAAAAAGGCTAAAACCAGAAGTTTCAAAGTAGGAGATGCAGTGCTGCTATACCATCCGATTGCAGGCTCTCCTCTACGAGAGAAATACCAGGGACCATATACCATCACTCACCGTATCTCGCCAACCAACTATATAATTGCCACTCCAGATAAGCGTAAGTCTACTCAATTAGTCCACATAAACCTCTTAAAGGCCTATTTGTCTCCAACAGCTGAAAGTAAAACGGTAATGATTACTAGTGCCTTACCATACATAGATTGTCCTATGGATCAATTTACAGATGATCCAATAACTGCATCTTGGCAGGATTCTCAAAACTCGAAGATCTTGGAAAACTTATCAGACTATCTACAACCCTTATATGCATCAAAATGTAAATCTTTAGTAGCTTTATTCCATGAATTTCCTAGTATAACTTCAGATAAACCAGGCAGATGCACCATGCTAGATCATGACATCAAACTACAACCAGGTGCTGCACCCATTAAACAAGCTTTCTATCGAACATCACAGAAGAAATTGGGTATCATGAAAGAAGAAGTGAACTACTTGATAAGAGAAGGATTGGCAGAACCCAGTGCGTCACCATGGGCTTCCCCATGTCTCCTGGTAGGAAAGAAAAATGGTAAATTTCGTCTTTGTACCGATTACAGGAAAATTAATAATTTAACAATTAAAGATTCGTATCCTCTACCAAGAATACAAGATATCATTGACCAAGTAAGTAATTCGACCTACTTAACCCAAATAGATTTGTTGAAGGGTTATTACCAAATTAAATTGACAGAAACGGCAAAGGAAATTTCTTCATTTATCACTCCATTTGGCTTATTTAGTTATAACGTAATGCCATTCGGATTAGCCAACGCACCTGCCACCTTCCAAAGAGTAATGTCTTTAATTTTACAGGACTTGGAAAAAGTATTTGTATATTTAGATGACATCATTATTGCCTCTGACACCTGGGTAAACCATATTCAAAAGATAAAAGAAGTTTTCTCAAGGT